>NC_050577.1:186093123-186394084 GCF_011100635.1 Trichosurus vulpecula | reverse complement strand
AGCAAAGTTGCAGGATATAAAATAAATCCATATAAATCATCTACATTTCTATGTACTGCTAGCAAAACCCAACAGCAAGACATAGAAGGAGAAAATCCATTTAAAGTTATTGAAGACATTATAAAATATTTGGGAGTCGACCTGCCGAAACACACCCAGGAACTATATGGACACAATTACAAAATACTTTACACACAAATAAAGTCAGATCTAAATAATAAGAAAAACATCAGTTGCTCATGCAGAGGCCCAGCTAATATAATAAAAATGTCAATTCTACCTAAATTAATTTATTTATTCAGTGCCATATCAATCAAACAACCAAAAAATTATTTAATAGAGCTAGAAAAAATAAAAACAAAATTCATCTGGAAGAACAGAAGGACCAGAATATCAAGGGAATTAATGGAAAGAAATGCTAGGGAAGGTGGCCTAGCTATACCAGATCTGAAATTCTATTATCAAGCAGCAATCGTCAAAACTACTTGGTACCGGCCAAGAACTAGAGTGGTGGATCAGTGGAACAAGTTGGGTACATAAGATACAGTAGTCACTGACTGGAGTAATCTACTGTGTGATAAACCCAAAGGCTCCACCTTCTGGGATAAGAACTCATTACTTGACAAAAATTGGTGGGAAAACTGGAAAAATAGCATGGCAGAAACTGGACATAGATCAATATCTTACACCATATACCAAAATAAAGACAAAATGGGAACATGATTTAGATATAAAGCTTGATACTATAAGCAAACTGGGAGAGCAAGGAATAGTTTACTTGTCAGATTTATGGAGAATGGAGGAATTTATGACCAAACAAGAGAGAGAGAACATTATGAAACGCAAAATAGATAATTTTGATTACATTAAATTGAAAGATTTTTCCACAAATGAAGCCAATGCAACCAAGATTATGAGGGAAGCAGAAAACTGGGAAAGAATTTTTTTAGCCAGTGTCTCTGATAGAGGCCTCATTTCTAAAATATAGAGAACTGAGTCAAATTTATAAGAATACAAGTCATTCAGTTGATAAATGGCCAAAGGATATGAACAGGCAGTTTTCAGATAAAGAAATTAAAGCTATCTATTGTCAGATGAAAAAATGCTCTAAATCACTATTGATTAGAGAAATGCAAATCAAAACAACTCTAAAGTACCACATCACAGACATCAGATTGGCTAAAATGACGAAACAGGAAAATGATAAATGCTGAAGAAGATATGGGAAAATTGGAATACTAATGCATTTTTGGTGGAGTGTAAACTGATCCAAACATTTTGGAGAACAAACTGTGCATACCCTTTGATCCATCAATAACACTACTATGTCTGTATCCCAAAGAAATCATAAAATTGGGGAAAGGACCCACATGTACACAAATATTTATATCAGCTTTTTTTGTAGTGTCAAAGCATTGGAAACTGAGGAGATGCCCATCAATTGAGGAATGGCTGAACAAATTGTGGTATATGAATGTAATGGAATACTATTGTGCTATAAGAAATAATGAGCAGGCAGACTTCAGAAAAACCTGGAAAGACTTATAGGAGAACATTGTGAGATAACCAACTTTGATAGACTTAGCTCTTCTCAGCAATGCAAGGTTCTAAGAAAACTCCAAAAGGTTCATGATGGAAAGTCCTGTCCACATCCGGAGAAAGAACTATGGAGTCTGAATGCAGATCAAAGCATACCATTTGCTCGCTCTCTCTCTCTCTCTCTCTCTCTCTCTCTCTCTCTCTTCATTTTGTTTTGTTTCTTCTTTCTCATGGTTCATTCCATTTGTTCTAATTCTTCTTTACTACATAAGTAAGGTGAAAATATGTTTAGTATGAATGTATATGTAGAGCCTATATCAGATTGCATGCTGTATTGAGGAGGGGAGGAAGGCAGAGAAAAATTAAAACTCAAAAGTTTGAACTGAATGTTGAATACCAAAAATAAATATATATTTTTTAAAATAGTGTTTGTGTTATAAAAAAAACTATGTCTTAGCACCTTCTGTCCTCTTTTAGAGACAGCACAGTACAACTTTTAAAAAAAAAAAAAAACATTTCTAAAATTAGAAGACCTGGGTTTAAATCTTACCTTTAGTACAACTTATATGACCTTACACTTGCCATTTAATGTCTTAGTTCTTCAGTCTTCTCATATATATTATATATGAGAATATATATATTATATATATATATATAAATTAAGGCCTTGGACTAGGTCCCTTCCATATCTAAAACTATGATCCTGTGTTGTTCGTTCTTCATTTTTGAAGAGAACCAACGACACCTGCACAGTGATGTCTTGACTTACAAGTGAATTGAATTTAAGTGAGGCAGAGCTGTGGAGAGTCATCAACATCACTCTCTCCTCCAGAGTCAGGTGGCAAGACATGTCAAGAGAATTGTGATGGCCCCAGATGCAGTGGAAGACCTTAGTCTTTTTAACCTAAGGTCTTTACCAGGTCTCAGGTTGTGTGAGGCAATGCCCATTCCGTAGTTAAAGGCTAGGTAAGTTCACAACTCCACCAGCAATGTAACAATGTCCCAATTTTCCCATATCCTCTCCAGCATTTATCATTTTCCTGTTTTGTCATTTAAGCCAATCTGACAGGAAAGACATGGTACCTAAGAGTTGTTTTCATTTGCATTTCTCTAATCAGTAGTGATTTCGAGCATTTTTTCATATGCCTATAGATATCTTTAATTTCTTCCTCTGAAAACTGCCTGTTCATATCCTTTGACCATTTCTCAATTGGAGAATGACTTGTATTCCTAAATATTTGGCTCAGTTCCCTGTATGTTTTAGAAATGAGGCCTTTATCAGAGATACTGGTTGTAAAGATTTTCTCCCAATTTTCTGCTTCCCTCCTAGTCTTTGTTGCATTGGCTTTTTTTGTACAAAAACATTTCAATTTAACATAATCAAAATTATCCATTTTGCATTTTGTAATGCTCTCTATCTCTTGTTGGGTCATGAATTCTTTTCTTTTCCATAAATCTGATAGGTAAACTATTCCTTGCTCTCCTAAATTGCTTATAGTATCAGCCTTTATTCCTAAATCATGAACACATTTTGACTTTATTTTGGTATATGGTGTAAGATATTGGTCTATGCCCAATTTCTGCCCTACCATTTTCTAATTTCCCCAGCAGTTTTTGTGAAATAATGAATTCTTAGCCCAGAAGCTGGCTTCTTTGGGTTTATCAAAGAGTAGATTGCTATAGTCGTTGACTTCTCCATCTTGTGTACCACTGATCCACGACTCTGTTTCTTAGCCAGTACCAGGTAGTTTTGATGACTGCTACTTTATCGTACAGTTTAACATCTGGATTTGGAACTATGCCCAAAGGGCTATAAAAATGTTCATACCCTTTGACCCAGCAATACCACTTCTAGGGTTGTATCCCAAAGAGATCACACATGTGGGAAAAGGACCCATATGTACAAAAATATTTATAGAGGCTCTTTTTGTAGTAGCAAAGAATTGGAAATCAAGGGGATGCCCATCAATTGGGGAACGGCTGAACAAGCTGTGGTATATGAAGGTAATGGAATACTGTTGTGCTATAAGAAATGGGGATGATACGCACTTCATAACAACCTGGAAAAACCTACACGACACAATGCTAAGTGAGTGGAGCAGAGCCAGGAGAACATTATACACAACCACAGATACATGGATTCTGTGAGGACTAACCCTGACACACTTTGCTCTTCTCAGCAACACAAGGTGCAAAGACAACTTCAAAGGACTCACGATGGAGAATACCATCTATATCCAGAGAAAGAACTATGAAGTATGAATGCAGATTGAGGCACTCTTTATGCCTTTTTTCCCCTTTTTTTTCTCTCTTTTGTTTTTGTTTTTGGGGTTTTTTTGATTCTGTTTCTCCTTTCTCATGATTCATTCCCTTGGTCATAATTCTTCTCCACAACTTGACTAGTGTGTAAATTAGTTCAATGTGAAGTTATACCTAGAAGATATATTGGATTCCATGCCATCTTGGCGAGGGAGGGAGGGAGGGAAGGAGGGAGGGAGGGAAGAAAATCTGGAACTCAAAATTATGTAGAACTGAGTGTTGTAAACCAAAAACTAAAAAAAAGTAAAAAAAAGGGGAGAAAAAAGGCTAGGTAAGAATTGAAGCAAAAGACGGCCTAGTTTGCCTTCGCAAAAGAATCCATGATCCTAAGAGCCTTTCTATCATCACCCCCACTAAAGAAGGAGAGTTCTGCTGAAAACAAACTGCCACTTTGCATTTTCTTATCTGTCAAGAATTTTCATAATCAAAGAATCAATCACTTAGATGTCAGTCTTCCAAAACTGTCTCTTACTATATTTATATAATTTAATCCTTGTACAGTAGGCACAGCTTGTACCTGAGACCATACTTAATGCCTACTTGTTGTTTTTCCTTCATATTCAAAAAGGACTAGTGACATCATAGGATGATTTCTTAACTTTGACATGAATTGGATTTAAATGGGACAGAGTTGCGCAAAAGTTGTCAGTTTCACTCTTTCTTCCAGAGTCATCAAAAGTCCAGTTGCAAGACTAAAGTCAAGACAACTGGTGATGGCCCAGGATGCAGTGGCATCTTCAATGTCTAACCAAGTGCTAAGTCCTCCATAGCACCTGCTTAAACTATCTTCATGGCCATTGGAACAAATTGTTCTCATCCAACCATTCCATTGGGGGTAGTCTTCACATGCTTGGGGTAGACATCCCCCTAACTCACTGATGGGTTTGAGGACTGTTAGTTACCCTCCACTTGGTTTAGCCCTTCTATTGAGATGGTTGGCCAGGAAGGGTGTCTCCAGTGCACATGGAACAGCTTCCTGGAGCCACAGGTGAAAATTGGTTGAAGGTGGACACCAAAGGTGGATGAGCAGTCCTGAAAAGTGTTTGGCAAACCCTCACACCGGAATTACTATTCCTCCCTGAACAGCCAATAAACCCCTTAATTCCTGGTAGAGCTTTACAGAACTTGTTCTTTTCTGGCATGGCCATTTAGAACCTAGAGTAACCTTCAAAACATAATAAGGTCACCTTCATAGTACAATAAGCTTTCAGAGCAAGACTTTTGTGGAGGGTCATTCATGTCTTTCTTATACACCTTTTTATACAAGGCCTGACGATTAATTGGCACTCAATGAATTCGCTCATTCAAAAAATAGTTTATTAAGGCCTTTGTAATATAAATAATGCATTTTAAATAATAAATCATTACTGGCTTGGACTGTTTGTTATCACTCACAAAAACATTGTGTTCTTGTGAGAAGTTCAATGTCCTTGCAATAAGGGGTAAACTTTGTGGGAAACCTACCATTATTTAAGTGTGAGAGAGAGTCTATAAAAGATATTTACAGTCTCATGATATAAATTCTCACCAGTATCCCTAAATGGTTTTATTTTGAAAGGATCAGGGAATTGTCAGAATCCTTCTGGTCTAGTATAAATAGCTCTGGCCCAACCAAGAATGTCTACAAAAGAGCCTTTGAAAAATTGTAGAGAGGGAAGATACCAAGTTTCTCTAAAGTGTTCAGTGTGGCAAAGGTTGATATATGGCCAAAAAAGGGGCTCACTTCTGATCTCATGGGATTATGAACAAGTGTCCCTGTTTTATGAAGACAGTCCTTATGGAAGCCTCATGCTGCCATGAAAAAAATATAACATTTAGAACTATATTGTTTCAAGAATTCAAATATTTATACCTCAATCATAAAGTCAAAGTAAATAAGCATTGAATATTACCCAGAGTAATTAGGAATTTTTGTCAGACTAAAGTCTCTTTGCCTATGGCACTTATCTGGCTCAAATCCAGGAATTATTCCTAATTTTAGTTAAACATTCTCACTGTTTAATATTTAAGCTCGTTATCAATTTTAATCTCATTTTCAGCTGTATAAAGTTGTTATTTCCCATTTTAAATGGTATTTTGCTGTTAGTATTATTAATGTTGTTGTTTCTATTATTTAAGCTTGATCTTTTGGCACATAACCCTCTTTTCACATGTCCTGGGAGTCAGACTTATCCCCATAGCTTTGTAAATGAAGTGAAAAATTTCGAAAATTACAATATTGCGAACTTTTAGCCATCTAAAAGGAGGTTTTCTTGTGCTAACCAGGTGCACCTGGTGTGAATGTGTGGCTGTCCCATATTGAGAAACCATTTATTTCACAGTTAGACTCAACACAGAGAAATAAACAGCCATATGGCCAAAAAAAATCTTACTCTTTACTGCTTCATTTTATTTGTTTCAAAATAGTGCAATGCCACAAATCCAGAATATTAACAATGTTCCATCTGGAGGAATGAAAGTTTTGGAGCCCTAAACCAGCATGTTAACATTCTTGCAAAACTTCAGAACTTCAATCTACGCTATACTTGGAAGAGGCCTTATGTCAACCCAGCATGCCTTCTTAATGCAACACTAGTGGCTCAATTAAAACTGTGCACATGATAGGAAATATTAATACAACAAAACAACATTTAGGAAAGCAAGTTGGAAAGCAATTATATACTATCTAAGCATTTGGTATATTTAGAACACATTGCATTTGGGAACCTACATTGCAAAGTTCCATATTACCAAAATTTGGATCCACAGAATACAGATTCACTGTATATGAAAGTTGGAGGGAACTGAAAAGCCCATCTATTTAGTCATACTTAAAAAAGAGTCCCCTATGCAAAATATATTTTATGGAACAGAGTAACAGAATGGGAGAGAGTATAAATGAGGGAAAGGAATATCTATTAAGTGCCTATATGAACAGGGAAGGGATCATAATTCCTACAGCCTCTCAGAGAAAGGCAAGGAACTACAGAAGTGTGGGGAAAGAGGAAGAAAAGAGTGACTAAATCCAGGAGACTTAAAATAGAGGTCTCAAACCAGAGAAGGGGAGAGGATCATGATGAAGAATACTCAGGTGAGGGAAGACATATATGTCATATAAGGATATCAGAAAGGGTTTGATCTGGGGCTGTGGGCTCTTATATTGGGAAGCTATCTTCTCTGAGGAAGTATTGTATTACAAAACTAACAACAATAATAACAATAAGAAAATAAATTATTTTCTTCATGGGCAACAGCATGGCCTAGGAGAAGAAATATGTGAGCTCCTAAGGTCAGCCAACACAGAGAAAAGACAGGAAAGTAAGATACATGAACAGATAGAGGAGTTGACAAGGATGATTTGAGACATGGGGTAATTTCTACCATATAATGCTATTGCTGTCAAAAATTGCCTCCCTAATGTCCTATGGTGCTTAAGGTTCAGCGTCAAAGCAGATCTTTATGCTTCTTTTTTAATGTAACTTCCATTGATAAAACGATTAGAGTTTCTGAAGTTGAACCATTTGACAATGCCAATGACTTTGGTGGCAAGAAATTTATTTTCTGAGTCTTCAGTAACTGTGGCTGCTGCACCTGCAGGGGTAGTTACCAGGAAACGTCTACATAGGCTTTACTTCCCAGGCTTATGATTGACCTCTCCTATTCTTAAGGCTGCTAGGTTCAGGTTCTTCAACTGTCTTCATCAGGATGTCAGGGGAGATGGTGTTCAAGATGATAGTGATACTTTGACTCGCTTTGCACATATTGGCTTCTGTGTACTTGCTGTTTCATCCATGCTGGCTTGCTAGCCTTCTGTATGGTTGTTGGTTGGTAATTGTGGGGATGGATTTCACCTATTCTTCACAGGAGTCATTTGCCCAGATGATGGCTTTGAGGGCTAGGCTGGTAACAGGAATGGTGATCTAGGACTTCTGTCACTCTCAGGGCTCCTGTGCCTCTCTGCCTTGTTGGTGACAATTGGTCAGACATTGTTGCTGATAGTAATAAGGAAAGTATGCCCCATCTTCTCAGTGATTTCTCCCCTCAATGAAGCTATGGGCTCTGGACTAAAAACAGGTCCGGTCATTTGTGGAAAAGGAACAGTACTGGTTCCAGGGCTTCTAGGTTCAGGATCCTGGGCTCTCTCCAACCGAATCTGAGCGGATATAGTGACAAGGTGGTGGTAGTAGTGGTTTGACTTGCCTGCTACATGTTGCTTCCTGTTTCAGGCAGAGTACTTTATTGCTTCAGCTAGGCAGAGTTGCCTGTCCTATAAAGGCAATGACATAGAAATTGGTTACAAGAAAGAGTTCAAACCAAGTACTATGAAAACTTTAAGCTCAAGAGGAACACAGAGATTAAAGAAAGAATAAATAAAAATAGAGCCCATGACTCAGAGGATAAAGTTATAAAATATCCTGGAAAGGAAGCAAATAAATCCAGAGAATAAAGCAAAGAGAAACTTCTTATAGAAAGGTAAGTAAAGAGAAATCTAAAAAAAATCCCAACAAACACAAGTTTGATGGAGAGATTTTGACTAACCACTTAAGAGGGTAGTGGGAGACAGAAAGGACAAAAGAGGTGAAAAAATAGTCAGACAGATAGATACATAAATGATAGAAAAATATAAAATAGAGAATATAAAGATATAGATAAATGGAAAATAAAATAATAAGTAAATTATAAGTAAATATATATCCCCAAGGAGATCACAGAAAGAGGAAAAGGACTCATAAGCAAAAAAAATATCTATAGTAGCTCTTTTTGTAGTGGCAAAGAACTGGAGACTAAAGGGGTACATATTAATGGGAGAATGGTTGAAGAAATGTATGGATATTATAAATTGCTATTGTGTGTGAATATAATGTAATAATTTTTTTGCCATAAGCAATGATAAAAGGAAGAATTCTATTAGCCATTATGGAATGAATTGAGTGAAACCAAAAGAACGATATATGTAATAGTAATAACATTGATATATGTACATATATCATATGTACTACTACATATGTTATATGTAATAGTAATAACATTGTAAAGACAAATTTTGGAAGACTGAAAAACTGATCAAAGTAATAGCCATTAGTAGTTCTAGGGGACTGCTGGTTACTCACATTCTGACAAAGAAATCATGGTCTAAAGATAAAGAATGAGACCCAAATATTTGGATGTGGTTAGTGTGGGAATTTGTGCTGCTTGACTGTGCATATGTGTTATAAGGGTTGTACTTTTAGGGTGTTTTTTTTCTTTTATAATGGAACTGGGTTGCAATGAAAGAAAATAATTTCTTGTTAATTAAAAAATTTAAAAAATATATAGATTCACTAACCATTCCTAACCCTCTAGGGAAAGTATTCTCACATTAAATAAATTGGATGCATACAACCTTCAAAATTCCAGAATCCATAGCTTTATTCAGTACTTTCTCTTGCCAGGTATTTAACCCCAAACATTTTATGTTTAACTCAAATAACTTTAGTAAAATTTGTACAATTGTAGATAGAGTTGGTGAGGCTTGAAAAAGACTAACAAACAGAAGCTAGGGGACCAAGGCCAACCAGCCACTTGATAACTACTTACAGAGTATTTTAATTTACTCTTTCATTTGATTAAGCTTGAGTAAACCTGAAATGCAAGGGGAAATTATGATATTGGCAGTGTTGTTTGAATTCCCTAAAACCAACATTTTATAGCACCAATAAACAAACATCGCAAAGTCTTGACACAAGATGAAAGTGCTTTTATTTATTTTTCAGAGTCTGATTTACAAGAAGAACAAAATAAGGGACCAGATATGTACAGAAAAGTGATTTTGAGGATATTGTAAAGATTAGCAATGCAAATGTATCTCTGAACCTATTATGTGATATAGTGGTGTAGAAAACAGGTGTACTCCAGAGAACAGATTTTAGTTCTGGTTTTGGAGTTGACAATAAGTTTCTATAGGTTGTTTACTTAATCATTCATGCTACGGTAATATAAAGTTACCATAATTAGTTTCATTTTATGCCTAAGGTTAGTCAATAACCCCTAAAGTCCATGTTATTTCTTCCCTATCAATTTTAGGGAGCATATTTTAAACAAAAGGTTATGAATTCACTTACAATTGTTCCAAACCTCCAGTTAGGAAAATTTCTAAAACTTAGGCAATTGTTGGTCTCTTGATCTAAATTTTCATTTATATCTATCTTTGGTTAACCTCTAGCCTCTTTATGGTTGAGGAAAACTCAGATTTACTGAATATATTTGGGTATGAAACATCAGATTAAGTTATAATATATCTACATATACAGGGTCTGAGATATAAAACCAAGGAAGGCACGTACCTCCTCAATATCTCCTTTCTCTGTCACAGCTCAATTCTACCTTCTCTCTCTTCTTCTACTGGTTGGTCTTGTGAGGTTCTTGACTCAGCTTTATATGACTCATTCTTTCCTCTATATTTGTCACCCTCAGAATCTCTTTCTCTGATTGTGAGGTAGTTCCTCTCTTTTATATAAATTCTTTAAGACATCACCAAGTCTCTCACACAAAGTTTTTGTTGATTTAATGTTGTATAGGTCCTGTCCACCCTTTATTCTGATTTACTGATTCAGACAGGAAATCTCACCAAAAGAAGGTAATTATTTTTGAGGGGCAAAATAATCAGTGAAGCCCCAACCTTACAAAATGCTCTAATTTCTTTCTTTTTTTCAAATTTATTCATTTATTTTTAGTTTACAAGATTCGGTTCCACAAGTTTTTGAGTTTTAAATTTTCTCTCCCTCTCTCCCTTCCCCCCTCCCCATGATAGCATGCAATCTGATATAGGCTCTATATATATTCATATTAAACATATTTTCACATCTAATCCCGTTATTAATAAAAGACCACCTATTTGATTAACTTCTCAAATGTGTAACACAAAGATGTTAAGAATGCTTGAGAAATTTGTTAAATTAAAATAATAATAATCTGGAAGAACTGCTGGATTTTTAAAAATTGTATAAATGCTTTTTGGGACTATAAGAACAAGAGGGGAAGAGGCACACCCTACCTTAACTGGAAAAGGTACTTTACAGGGAAAAGTGTGAGAATTGGAATAAAATATTAGAAAATTTTAAATTTGGCAAGCATTTGGAACAATAGTAAGAGCATGGTGCCAGTCATCTTTAATTCTTCAATCTCATTAATCCTCCACATTTATAGATTCTCTATAAATACTTTGATTCTGACAAAGAATAATTGAAATAAATATTCTTCTAGTCACCCAGGTTTGATCCTTGCTCCTCTCTTTAGCATTTAAAGTTCTTCCAATTCCGCTTCAGCTTATCTTTCTAGTATTATTATACAATTACATCCCCTACCCATTCTGTACCCCAGTAAAATGGATCTACTTGTGGTTCTGTGCTTATGACATTCAGTATCCCATTTTCTTGCCTTTTCTTGCCTTTGCATGGGTCATCCCCCCCATACCTTGAGAGCTGCTTCTTAGAACTCCTAGATCTCCTTGACATCCAAGTATGGTATAGCCCTAAATCTCTTTATGTTTAACTACATTAACTACATACACTATAGTGAATAAAGGACCAGGCCTGGAGTCAGGAAGACCTGAGTTCGTATCTGACCTCAGACACTTCCTAGCTGTACGGCCCTGGGCAAGTCATTTAATCCTGTTATAAAATGAGCTGGAGAAGGAAACAGCAAACTACTTTAGTATGTCTGCCAAGAAAACCCCAAATGGGGTCACAAAGAGTTAGACCTGACTAAAAAAATACTTAACAACAACAATAACAATAAATCTCTTTGTGTGTATCTCATGTATAACTTGCACTTACTTATTTGTTAACATGTATCCCTCGCAGGAGTGGCCTTCTAGGTCCTTGAGTGTGGCCTTTTGACTAAGCCCAAGTTTTACAGAACAAATCCTTTTATTAAGGAGATTTGTTCTGTGAAGTTTGGATTCAGTCAAAGGGTCGTGCTTGAGGACCTAGAGGGCCACATGTGGCCTCAAGGCCACAGGTTCCCCACCCCTGCTCTAGAATTTAAGTTCCTTGACTATATAAAATGTCTCACTTTTAAAATTTTTGTTACTTCTCAACACCATGCCTGGCACATAATAGGAATTTAATATGTTTCTTGATAAAATGATTAGTTGAATAATATTCAACTGAGACAATTTATTCCAAATACTTCCAAATTCACTTCTCCTTCTTTTTTTCCTCTTGACTTGATCTTTGATCTTTACTTGATCTTTGGCCATAAATGTGTGCCTTTCATTCCATCAATGGCTGTTCCACAAGATAGGCAAATTAAAATAATAATTATAATATTTAGCAGCAATATACAATACTGTAAAATTTATGGTATTTCACAATGCTGTTTTATCATAATGAAAACCCCATGAAATTGATACTGAAAGTATTATCATCTCCATTTATAGATACAAATGTAGAAATTCAGTATTATAAATGACTTGCTCAGGTTTCCTTATAAAGTGTAAGAGGTAAGTCCAAACTTTTCTGACTCACATTCTATTCTCAAGGTCAAGCTGTGGCTCATCTTCGCCTGACCTTTAAAGCAATTAGTTCATTTGCATGGTCTTCTCATTCTATGTGGGCTTATTTACCTTTCTTGAGTTTATAATGCTTGAATAATTTTTTATGTCAATTGCCCTGCTCATCTCTTGGTTCTTCAGTTCAAATGGGGGGGCTCTTAACTGCAGCTGCCCAGAGTCTCCATATCAATACACCTCCAAGATTGAGAGCCCCAGCAAATAGCTCTGTTCTCTCTTTTTATACACTCTCTAGCAGTCATCAAACATCATCTGAGCGACTAGAATTTAGGCTCCTACTATCGGCTCTGGCCTTAGCAACTCCCCTCAGGACCCTGAGGGCTTCACTCCCACATAGGCCTATGTAGATAGGGGTTTGGGCGTGGTACTTTGCACGTAGTAAGGCTCAAAGACACTTAATTTATCATTCTAAAACAGCAAAAAAAAAAAGTCCCAACTTAATTGTTATTACAATTGACTAAGAAATAGAGTGGTGGAATTGACTGGGTACATAAGAGACAGTAATCAATGACTATAGTAATCTATCATTTGATAAACCCAAAGACTCCATCTTCTGAGATAAGAACCCACTGTTTGACAAAAAGTTCTAGAAAACTGGAACATAGTATGACATAAACTAGGCAAAGCCCATCATCTCACACCCTATATCAAGATGAGGTCAAAACAATGTAACAATAATGTTTCTAGCAGCTGCTGTGGGGTTGTAAGGCCAATAACAGCAGCACACATGAGAGCCATTAGCGCAGGATCTTTGAACTGCTTTTCTAAGGAAAGCAACTTTAGAGGGTTTACAATCTCACTTTAATTAAATATACATATATCATTCACTTAGTTCAGAGAAAAATGTCACTACCCTGAACTTCAGAGAAAACACAAACAGAAATTATATAAACAGAGCACATAACACAAATCAGCAGAGAGGGCTCCTAGCTGTCTGTCCATAGGAATACATACATAGTTACCAGAGAGAGAATCACCAACATCTTGATTTTCAGGGAGAGGGGAGACAGGAGAGGGGACTTCTTAAGGGCTACACAGAGTTTCCACTCAAACACTCTTCCAATGAGTGAGCCCCCAAGCAAAACCTCTCCTCCCTCAGTTCTAGGAGTTCCTAGCTTAACTGCTACCTCTACTGACCTACTTAGCAAAAGCATTTAGGACCTCCTACAAATAAAGGCAAGATGCAATCAAAGACACCTGATTGCTTTAGTGCTGAGAAGCACTCCAAAAAAAAAAAGAGTAAAAAGTCCCACTTTGCTTGCCCTTACAAATGGGTACATGATTTAGACGTAAAAGGTGATACTGTAAGCAAATTAGGAGAGCAAGGAAGAGATCTATGTCAGATCTATGGAGAAGGAAAGAATTTGTGACCAAAGAAGAAATAAATAACATTATAAAATGGAAAATAGATAATTCTTATTCCTTTAAATTAAAAAGGTTTTGCAACAAAGCTAATGCAACCAAGATCAGAAAAAAAGCATGAAGCTGAGAAACAATTTTTTTCAGCCAGTATTTCTGATAAAGGCCTGATTTCTCAAATTTATAGAACATTGAGTCAAATCTATAAGAATACAAGTCATTCTTCAATTGATAAATGGTCAAAGGATATGAACAGACAGTTTTCAGATGAAGAAATTAAAACTATCTATAGTCATATAAAAATAGCTGTAAATCACTATTGATTAGAGAAATGCAAAATTAAAGGAACTCATAGGTGCCACATCACAACTATCTGATTCACTAATATGACAAAAAGGGAAAATGATAAATGTTGGAGAAGACATGGGAAAACTGGGACACCACTGCATTGTTGGTAGAGTTGCAAACTGGACATTCTGGAGGACAATTTGGAACAATGCCCAAAGGGCTATAAAACTATGCATATCCTTTGATCCAGCAATATTAATAATAGGTCTGTATCTAAAAAACATCATTTAGAAGGCAAAAGTATTCACATGCACAAAAATATTTATAGCAGTTCTTTTTGTGGTGGCAGAGAATTAGAAATTCAGAGGATGCCCATCAGTTGGGGAAGGCTGAACAAGTTGTGGGATATGAATGCAATAGAATACTATTGCACAATAAAAAATGAAAAGCAGGTGGATGTTGGAGAAACTGGAAAGACTTACCTGAACTAATGCTAAGTGAAGTGAGTGGAAGCAGGAGAACATTATACATAGTTATTGCAACGTTGTGCAATGATCAACTATAAATGACTTAGCTCTTCTCAGCAGTACAATAATCTGAGACAATTCCAAAAGACTCCTGATAGAAAATGCTATCCACATCCACAGAAGGAACCCTGGAATCTGAATGCAGATCAAAGATTAATAATCACATGTTATTTGCTCAGATCCTGAATTGCCTGGTCCATTATTCTCAAAGAGTAAAATATAACTACAGCACTTGGTGTGACAACTTTGTTAATTTTCTAATGATCTACTGAAATTACCAAGTGCAATCAGAGAAGTTTATATAGTGAAGTACTCCAGGCTCATCCATCTCTTTTACTAGGACTCCTTCACAATCTCTGGAGCTGGATATTTTTAACGATACTAGATGGTTCAGGCAATTCCATGGGCTACCATTTAACCTTTCCCACAACAACCTGAATGACCAGCTGGGTGGCACAATAGATAGAGTGCTATGGCTGAAATTGGGAAGACTCATCTCCCTTGAGCTCAATGTAAGCTCAAATCTGGCCCCAGACACTTGCTGGCTATGTCACCCTGGGCCAGTCACTTAATCCTGTTTGCCTCAGGGTAAACATCTGTAAAACTGAGTGGAGGAATGGCAAACTGCTCCAGTGTCTTTGACAAAAACAAAAAAAAACCCAAATCCAAATGAGGTCACAAAGAGTTGGACACAACTAGAAAATGACTAAAGAACAGCAAGAAAAACCTGAATAGAATTACTATAAGGATATAGAATTATATCCTTGCAGGGTACTATATGTCACCACATAGTCACTGCCACAGCATCATCTTTGTACCCTGTGTTTTCAGTCCAAAAATTGGTTTATAACCTTTCATTGGGTAGTCCTCACATGTTATAATTCCGTTTCTGATGCCTCTTAAAAGGTGAACAGGGAAGTAATGTATTCACCAGGGGCATATGGATTTGCATTTATCTTTTGTACTTTGTGAGCTCCAGGCCTAGAATTCTCAGCACACTCGCACACTCGGATTGTCAGTATCTGTGAAGCCAATCAATGATTAAAGATCTCTCCCCACCATTTGATAGGATTCAGGTGGGGCTAGTTAAGGAAAGCTTGATTAGAGAAGCTTGTTTATAGGAAGACCCACACCCTTTTGCTAACTAGGTACTAAGCCCCAGGCCAACCCACCTCTTGTTAAGTAGGTGGGAAGTCCCAGGACCACACCTTTTTTTCTAATTAGGTCATGAGAGATGTGAATCCTTTGGGCCCTGAAAAAGGGTATATATACCCAGAGGATAGCCATTGAATTTAGAATCCAGAGAACTGAATATGGAGAACTCAGAAGTCAGAGAAGGGATATTCCAGAGATTTGAAAATTGACAGAGTGCAGAAGTAAGAATTTACAAGGAGAATTCAGCCCAAGGAGAAGGAGAGAATTACCAAGAAACCAGAGAAGGAAGACTACAAGGACTCTGAGAACTGCAAGGGCTCTCAGAACTGTGGGAGGAGAGGACACAGGAAAGCAGACAACTAGGATCTGTGACTCTACCTTCTCTGGCCTCTGCCCCTGGTGCCTTGAGGAAGAGGCAATGGTTCCTGTGCTGACAGCCAGGCCCCAAAAGCAATCAGTGACATTCAAGGATGTGGCCGTGGAATTCACCAAAGAGGAGTGGCTGCAGATGACCCCATCTCAGAAAAAGTTGTACAGAGATGTGATGCTGGAGAACTATAGGAACTTGGAGTCTTTGGGATTTGCAGTTTCCAAACCAGATGTGATCTACCATTTGGAAAGAAAGGAAGCATCTTGGATGCCAGAGGCAGATATTCCCAGAAGCAGCTGTCCATGGAGCAGAGAATTTACTGGTGATAAACATCCAGAAGGTAATGAATGTGGGAAGGCCTTCAGATATAAGACATACTTGTTAAAGCATCAGAGATTTCATAGGGGAGAAAATCCATATGAATGCAGTGAATGTGGGAAGGCCTGCAGGGTTAAGACTAAACTTACAGAGCATTACAGAATTCATACTGGGGAAAAACCTTATGAATGTGATAAATGTGGAAGGACCTTCAGATATAAGATACAACTTACAGTGCATCACAGAATTCATACTGGAGAGAAACCTTATGAATGTAGTGAATGTGGCAAGGCCTTCAGGAAGAAGGCACAGCTCACAGTGCATCATAGAATTCATACTGGAGAGAAACCTTATGAATGTCATGAATGTGGGAAGGCCTTTAGAGAGAAGATGCAACTTACAGAGCATCACAGAATTCATTCTGGAGAGAAACCCTACAAATGTGGTGAATGTGGGAAGGCCTTCAGTACCAAGAAGCCCCTTGCTCTGCATCATAGAATTCATACCGGAGAAAAACCTTATGAATGTAGTGAATGTGGGAAGGCCTTCAGGAGGAAGGCACACCTTACAGAGCATCACAAAACTCATAGTGGAGAGAAACCTTATAAATGTAGTGAATGTGGGAAGGCCTTCAGACATAAGAGTAGACTTACTGTGCATCAGAGAATTCATACTGGAGAGAAACCTTATGAATGCAGCGAATGTGGGAAGGCCTGCAGGGATAAGACTCGACTTACAGAGCATTACAGAATTCATACTGGAGAGAAATCCTATGAATGTGGTGAATGTGGGAAGGCCTTCAGGGATAAGAGACACCTTACAGTGCATCGTAGAATTCATACCGGAGAGAAACCTTATGAATGTAGTGAATGTGGCAAGGCCTTCACGAAGAAGACACACCTCACAGTGCATCATAGAATTCATACTGGAGAGAAACCTTATGAATGTCATGAATGTGGGAAGGCCTTTAGAGAGAAGATACAACTTACAGAGCATCACAGAATTCATTCTGGAGAGAAACCCTATGAATGTGGTGAATGTGGGAAGGCCTTCAGTACCAAAAAGCCCCTTACTCTGCATCATAGAATTCATACTGGAGAAAAACCTTATGAATGTAGTGAATGTGGGAAGGCCTTCAGGAGTAAGGCACACCTTACAGAGCATCACAAAATTCATAGTGGAGAGCAACCTTATAAATGTAGTGAATGTGGGAAGGCCTTCAGATATAAGAGTGGACTTACTGTGCATCAGAGAATTCATACTGGAGAGAAACCTTATGAATGCAGTGAATGTGGGAAGGCCTACAGGGATAAGACTCGACTTACAGAGCATTACAGAGTTCATACTGGAGAGAGACCTTATGAATGTAGTGAATGTGGGAAGGCCTTCAGGAGTAAGACACACCTTACTGTACATCAGAGAATTCATTCAGGAAAGAAACCTTAAGAGCATAATGCAAGTAGGAATGCCTTTAAAAGGAGTACACTACTTTATGTCCGTCAGAGAATTCATCCTGCTAAGTTTTCTCATGAATTTCAGCAGTGTGGAAGGCCTTCCATTGCAATTCTATTAGATATCAAAAACTCATGATGAAGAAAACCTTACATATGTAGTGAATGTGCGGAGGCCTTCAGGAAGAAGCTACATCCTACTGTGCATCAGAGGATTCATACTGGAGAAATTCTTTATGAATGTGAGTAGTGTGGGAAGACCTTCCATCCCAAGTCAGACCTTTCTCAACTTCAAATTATTCAGAGCTTCTGAATGTAATGTACAAGGGAAGGCCTTTCACCTGAATGTATCTTTTGCTCAACATCAGAGCATTCATACTGGAGAGAGACCTTGTGAACTTAATGAATGTGGGAAGACCTTCATCCTGAAGACACTACTTGCTCAACATCTAAGAATTAATTCTGGAAAGAAACCTTTGAGTTTGGGATCACCTTTAAACTAAGGACACTTCTTTATGTCCATCAGAGAATTCATACTAGATTGGTTCTTCACGATTGTGAGGAGTAGGAAGATTCCCCCAGCTGATTAGATTGTGATTCTGAGTCCCTACATGCAGTTGAGAGATTCCTCATTCAGGCACCATGGTAGAAGGAGATATCCCTCACCTCTGTAGTGGATTGTAAAGGGTCAAAGATTTAGTGTTATCATCCCATGGACCTTCAGGGAAGGAGAGATTGTGCTCGAGGCTGAGCTAGAGATTACTGAGTTGATGGGTTTGAGAGCCCTAGTATTAACTTTGATCCCTGTGCACATAGCATTCAAGGCTCTTGGGGGTGACCTCTTGGCCATGAGATGAGCCTGAGCCTAATGTGGGATGAATAATTGTTGCCAGTGCTTGAGGATTATTTTATAATCTGAACTGTGTTCTTGATGTTGCTGGTGCTGCTTCTCTTCCTCTTCATTTGGGTAACCACTATGGAGTGTGAAGATTTGGAATCAACTTTTCTGTTTGTAATTTCTGTTTGCATTTGCTCTGAAGTTCAGGGTGCTGACTTTTTCCCTTGAACTAAGTGAATGGTATATGTGTGTTTAATTAAAGTGAGATTGTAAACCCCTTAAATTTGCTTTCCTTAGAAAAACAGATCAAAGAGGGGTGGAGCCAAGATGGCGGCTGGAAAGCAGGGACTTGCATGAGCTCCCCACCAGGTCCCTCCAAAAACCTATAAAAATGGCTCTGAACAAATTCTAGAATTGCAGAACCCACAAAATAGCAGAGGGAAGCAGGGATCCAACCCAGGTCAGCCTGGATGGGGGGGATGATAGAAGTGAGGGCAGAGCGGGGAGGAGGTAATCAAAAACAAACACTTTCGAAAGGGGACAGGGTCAAGGGAGAAAATTCAATAAAGGGAGATAGGTTAGGAAGGAGCAAAATATAGTGAGTCTTTCACAACATGGGTATTGTGGAAGGGTTTTACATAATGATACGCATGTGGCCTATGTTGAATTGCTTGCCTTCTTAGGGAGGGTGGGTGGGGAGTGAAGAGGGGAGAGAATTTGGAACTCAAAGTTTTAAAAACAGACGTTCAGAGCTGTGAGCTCTTCCACCCAGCGTGCACTTGCCTCCCCCCTGCCTCCAGGTGTGGCACCACCTCCTCTCTCTCTTAAGGGTTTAAACTTGCCACTTCTGGATGATGATATTGCTGCTCTCCTTGTCGACAATGGCTCTGGAATGTGCAAAGCTGGCTTTGCAGGAGACGATGCCCCTCAGGCCATCTTCCCTTCCATCGTTGGGTGCCCCAGACATCAGGGTGTGATGGTGGGTATGGGCCAGAAAGACAGCTACGTGGGGGATGAGGCCCAGAGCAAGAGAGGTATTCTGACCCTGAAGTACCCCATTGAGCATGGTATCATCACCAACTGGGATGACATGGAGAAGATCTGGCATCATACTTTCTACAATGAGCTCCGTGTGGCCCCTGAAGAGCACCCTGTGCTGCTCACAGAAGCCCCGCTGAGCCCCAAAGCCAAGAGAAAAAAGATGACTCAGATTATGTTTGAGACCTTCAACACCCCAGCCATATACGTTGCCATCCAGGCTGTGCTGACCCTGTATTCCTCTGGTCGTACCACTGGTATTGTGATGGACTCCAGTAATGGTGTGACCCACACTGTGCCCATCTATGAAGGTTATGCCCTTCCCCACGCCATCCTCCATCTGGATCTGGCTGGCCGTGATCTGACGGACTACCTCATGAAGATCCTGATCGAGAGAGGGTACAGTTTCACTACCACAACTGAGAGGGAAATTGTGAGTGATATCAAAGAGAAGCTGTGTTATGTCACCCTAGACTTCGAGCAGGAGATGGCCACTGCTGCATCTAGCTCTTCTCTGGAAGAGAGCTATGAGCTTCCTGATAGTCAGGTCATCACCATTGGCAACGAGAGGTTCCGATGCCCGGAAGCCCTCTTCCAACCATCTTTCTTAGGTATGGAATCCACGAAACTACCTTCAACTCAATCATAAAGTGTGATGTTGACATCTGTAAGGATTTGTATGCCAATACCGTATTGTCTGATGGTACCACCATGTACCCAGGTGTTGCTGACAGGATGCAGAAGGAGATTACAGCCTTAGTTCCCAGCATAATGAAAATCAAGATCATTGCCCCACCTGAGTGTAAATACTCTGTCTGGATTGGTGGCTCCATCCTGGCCTCTCTCTCCACCTTCCAGCAGATGTGGATCAGTAAGCAGGAGTATGATGAATCTGGGCCCTCCATTGTCCACCGCAAACACTTCTAAATGGACTGTTTGTGGTTTTTTGATTGTCTTTTTTTTTTTGTCAAAGGGTGTGACATGATAATTGCCCAAAAAACAGATGAGATTGGCATGGCTTTATTTGTTTTTTTTTGTTTGTTTGTTTGGGTTTTTTTGGGGCGCTTGATTCAGGATTTAAAAACTGAAACAGTGAAGGTGATGAGCAGTCTACGTATGTTGGAGGCAAACATCCCCAAAGTTCTATAATGAGTCTCCAGGACTTGGATTGTACATTTGTTTTGTTTTTTTCAATAGTCATTCCAAATATTGTATAATGCATTGTTACAGAGTTAAAAGCCTCTGTGAAGTTCTGTCCTCTGCTAGAGCAAAGGAGCTACGTAACAAAAATCCAGATGGGTGGGGGGGGGGGAAGGTACTAGTATTGCTTTACATGTAAATTATGTAATCCTTTAAAAAACAAAAAAAACTTTTTGTATCTTCCACCTTAATACTTGTTCCTTTTTTTTAAAATTGTCAGCCATAATGAATGGCCCCCTAAATTCCCTCCCTGCCCCCAACATAGATGTGAATGAAGACTTTACAATCTCCCTGCCGGTTTTTTGAGATTGGTGCCAGTACTTGGGGGAGGGGAGGAGCTTTACCTGTACACTGACTTAAGACCAGTTCAAATAAAAGTGCACATGTTAAAGAAAAAAAAAACAGACGTTCAAAAACAGAAAAAAAGTTTTTGCATGCAACTAGGAAACAAGACACACAGGCAATGGGGCTTAGAAATTTATCTTGCCCTACAAGAGAGGAAGGGAAAAGGGGATGGGAGGGGAGTGGGGTGACAGAAGGGAGGGCTGACTGGGGAATGGGGCAACCAGAATATATGCCATCTTGGAGTGGGTGGGAGGGTATAAATGGGGAGAAAATTCGTAATTCAAACTCTTGTGAAAATCAGTGCTGAAAACTAAATATATTAAATAAATTGAATTTAAAAAAAAAAAAAGAAAAGAGAAAGCCCCAGTAAAGACAGGACCTCCAGGGGCAGAGAGGCTCTGCCTAAGGGAAGTGCAAACACCTCCAGGTCAACTCTGCAGAACCAACAAACAACAAGCCCTAGGGGCAGCTGGGTTAAGAGTCAGTTTCAGAGTTAGATACTTTCACTTTGGTGACAGTGTGGGGGAGCTGACAGCTGAGTAGAACACTGAAGCACCTATTTCCCAGCACAGCTGTGCTGAACAGATGACTTTGAGAAGAAGGAGCTAGCATGTTCCGAGTGAGCTCAGTAGCAAAGGGGCAGGGACACCCTGCTGGTGGCGGGTACTTGCAGGAGAGTAGAGTACTTGTTTTCAGTTCCAGTGCAGAGAGGGCAGCTGTAGTTTGCAACCACTAGAGGGACCCCAGGGAACAAGATCGTTTGCTGGACAGTGAGGCTGGGGGCCCTAGCCATAGCTTAGGAGTACAAAGGAGATCCCAATGTTGAGCCCCAAGGCAGTCCTCAGAAAATAACAGTAAGAAGGACCTGAGACTTGGGGTATCATTCCCCATTCCTTGGGACTACAACTTGATTACACTAATAGCAACTAAAAACGAAACAGAATAAAAAAATGAAAAAAAAAAAAACAGATCAAAGAACCTGTGCTAGCAGCCCTCCTGTGTGCTAGTGTTATTGGCCTTACCCTCCACAGCAGCCACAAGCAGTATTGTTGTCACAGTATATTTCTGAAAGCTGACTTACATGGTTTGTTTAGAGCACTGCGGTACTAATGGTATTGTCACTCAACCCAATGAAGAGCCATAGGTGCAAGGGGAGCAGGTGGGCAGATGAAGCTGCCATGAGTAAGTCACTTAATATGGTTAAGACTTCTATCTTCCTGCACTGGCTAAACTGTACAGTTCATCTGCCAGTGATACATTAACATGAGAAGTATTTCTTTCTGATTATGGGTAAATATAAAAACTATTCTGTGGACTTCCTGCTGAAAGTGATTGTGTTTGCTGAACAGCATGAAAACAGAGCTGTGGAAAGAGCTTTCAGTGAGTGAAAAGTTGGCGCAAGACTAGTAGAAACTAAAAGACAAGCAATACCAGCACAATTTTTAACAAAAAAAGGTTTCACATCATAGTCACACACCACTTTTTTGCAAAAACATTTGGCATAAAATCTGCAATGATTATGTGGTGAAATATGGTACTGACTCCCAAGAACTCATAATATTTGTGTCCATATTATACTTCCTGTGATTAGCCATCACAAATGAGACTCAAGAAAAGGTCTTCCCTTCACCTAAGTAAGAGTACTCTCTTTTCTGGTGGTCTTCTCCTCAATACTCCCAGTAAAAAATTTGGAATATTCCTTTGGAGTTATTGAGTGTCCCTTGGAATTAACAGTAATGTAGCTGTTAGTATCTAACACTTCCTTATAGAGTTGATGTTCCCACAATGACTTGGAGCCCTCCCTTCTTCCTCCAAGTTACAATAGCTCAAGCCTTTGGGAAAACTGCCCTTAGGGGGTGGTGGTGAGGGAGTATTCAGTCCATCTCTCCCTTAAATCTTTATACAAAGACCTGGAAAGTGTCACATGAGCAGAAAGGGTGGAGGAGGAACCAGATGGTTATTGGAACAAACCAGATATGGTAGACACCTTCTGTGATGTCCTCAATTTTGATCTTAACGTAAGGGCCCTTATTGCCCTGGTCCTGGATGTCCTTATACAATTTGTTAACACCTCTATATGATGTGGACACAGTCTATGGTACCTTTTGGGTTAAGGAAAATATTAAGAGATGCTTTTCCAGTACTTTGTGAGGCCCCCTCCTGTAACTTGAGAACATCCCAAAATCCTTTCCTCCTTATCTTTAAACACCATAAAACTACATCCTCATCTGGAACATTTACAGGCCATGTGGTTTCCTGACAGAATTCTGCCACATAAGCTTAGCTCCTCTAGATACCTGTTACCTTACTTAGCCCCATTGCTACAGATCCATTGCTTTAGCATCAATAAAGCTCCTGCTGGCTAAGAGAACATCTAAGTGAATTCTTTCATGCCTGAACCTGCTCTCCCACATTCCAACTTCATCATATAGAATGACTGATCATCAAACATCTTGTTCATCCCATATTTTAAAAGTGAGACCCAAAGAACTGTATCAGAAAGAGCATCATCTCACTCTGTTTATCTAACACAAGGATAAGCAACATATCTCCTCCCATAATCCCAGGGAGTGCCTATAAGTGTGGATAGCCCTATTTGCCCCAATTACTGCTGGGTCTGCACCAAACGTCACCAGCTTATCTGCTTATGCTTTTATGGTGGTATTGATGGGGTGCTTGGGTGCCTGTGCTTGGACCCTAATTCTAACATTTCTCCTTAGCCTCTACTTGGGTGCCTCTGCCTGGACCCCAATTCCAGAACCACATCCAGTTCTAAAATCATATCTCTCCCTAGCCTAAAAATATTGTCTCAGGCAGTTCCTCTCCATTTCAAGGGCAGCATGCCCTAGCAAAATACTTATCTCTCCTCCTGATACTGTGGCCAGCTGCACCTATAGAATTTATTAGTTTGGACTCCCTGCGTATGTGCTAAACTGGCCAAGTACTAGGTCATAGAGATATTTACTACTCATTGGGCTATCATGTGCATGCTAGACCCAGATATATGTATACTCCCTTACATTCATCTTGTCTAACAAGACATTTGATGGAAGCAGCCTGGATATTTCCAGTCAGTCCTGCCTATTAATTGACTTAGTGATGTTTCAAGGCAAAAACTACACCCCCAGGTAGCCCCCCACCTTGGGCTGTTTCCCAGTGAATTTTGGATAAAATACCTGCGCAGTAGATACAAAAAGTGCATGTTCCTTTAAGAACTGACCACCCCTTAACCGCTCCTTAATCCCTCCAATAAAAATATTTAATTGACATGTTTCACCCCAAAATCTCTTATAAAAACTTTACTTGCACCCCTGTAAGTTTGCAGGCTCCCTAAGAACTCTTGCCCTCTGTAAAGCATAATAAATCTTTGCCACCATGACTTGAAGAATGCTTGGGTCCATGAATTCATTCCAGACAGCCCCAACCCTCTCTAGTACTTGGGTCCTTGAGAGATACACCCCCTCAACAACCCCAAGTGGGAACTCCCGTCTTGGGGTTCCTGGACCTCGTCTTCCTCAACCTTCAACATTTTGGTAGGAAAAGCCCACAGCTAAATCCTGACACCAACAGGTGGGGTTCTCCTCTAAATACAGGATCTAGTCACACCTACAGCTCTTTGGTTATAAGGGGAGTTAATGGTAGGGAGGCTACCAAACCCAGCTATTCTATAAGATTCACATCATCCCTCGCTGTCCTTCTTTAGCGGACTTGCCATAGAGGTAATTTATCTTTATTGGGCCAATATGCAGAACTCACCATTTTATACTTGAAAAAAGGACGAAAGTATTTAACCTTTTTGCTAGTTCTGTCTCCTCTAGGTTTAAGTACCCTATGCATGTGGAGGAGTGATTGTTTAAGCTGGACATCACCCACTGTCCATGACTGTGCTCTGTCATCCCTGGACCTGGAGTCATTCAAGTTCCAGGTGCCAGCTTGCTAATGAACTGACCTCTTGAATGGGACTCTTAAGCTCTTGGGGCAGGGACAGCCCTACATCCAATTTCAGCAGGAAGAAGCTATGGAGGATGAGACCTTCACCCTTTACACCAAGATTTTGAGCCCCATTCAGCTGAGGGGGGAATGATGATATTATCCTGTATGCTTATTTTTATGTTATCCTTGTTGTATTGTCATACTGTTAGGGCATTATTAGCACCAGTTTCCCATTGACAATCCCCTTTTCTCCTGTTACTACCAGATCCATTAGCCAGTCTCTTGCCTTCAAAATGTTGAAGTCAGGGAACCATATATTGAGGTTTACCAACATACCAGATCCTGCTAAATGAATTTGACTCAAGCCTTCATACAGCCAAATTAAAACAAAGTTTATTAAACAGTCACCATATTGGGTAGGCTCTACAGAGTCTCAGCTGTTGTGATGCTTGTGTTGATAAGCAGGCCAGATTGAATCTGAATTAGATTGAATCTGAGTGCTTTCATGGAGGCAAGATGAGGTTTATATACAGAAAGTCTATGGGAGGGATCATGGTGTGGTTCTGGGGTGATGGGAGGAGGGGTTTAGGGAGGGTCTTGAGGAGTAGTCTAGGGAGTATCTTGATGGGACTGAGGTGACTAGATATCAGATTCCAGGAATCAAGAAAATGGGATTTTGAAGGGATCAAGTGTGGGAAGATGCTGGACACAATCCAGAGGTTAACAGACAATGGAGGGCTAGGCTAGTTTAAGGGTAACAGATTTGGTCATAGATATTTTGATAAGATCAAGGGTGGGAAGTAGGTGGACAATGGAGGGCTAGGCTAGGTTAAGAGTAAATAGAGATTTGGGCCTAGGGATAAGGAAAGGCTTATGGCCTCAGGCAAACACTTCATCAAGTAGGAAGATTCAAGGAGAGTTCAAGAGGGCTCCCAGAGCCTATACCCCATCAAAAACACGAATTTTTTGAAAGTTAAACAAGAGTTTATTAACACCACAGGACAACCTCTTGCCCAATTCAAGATTCAAACCAAGGGAATAAGCATCTTCCATATGAAGGCCAAGGTATTTTGGTTAGATCATGCAATCATGAGGGGATGGGATTAGTGCTGTCTCAGCTTCTCCTGAAATAGATTGACTGTATACCATAAATTTATATTACATAATCTCCAATGGACCCTCCCTAAGCACAGGTAATCTTTTTGTAGCAGCCTAATAAACTAGTATCCCACTCACTCCAATGCCTCTTCCAAACTTTTTCATCCCTCTTGAAATTTCCCTTGACTCCTTATGCCCTCTTATCTGAGAAGCTAACTCACATTTCATGGGAAAATGAGGTCATTCATTTATTACTGATATAGATTGTGAGTCCTTTGAGTGGAGGGACTATCTTGTGCCTCTTTTTGTAATCTCCAGTACTCACCACAATATCTGACAATTTCTTAATAAATCTTGTTTGATTGATTGATTGAGAGTTCTTTCTTCTCCCTACTGCTTATCTTAAATCACCTAGATGCCTTCTCCACAATCACCCCTTCACCCCCTGTCTCACCTGAAGAGGTAAAAACCCTTGAAAATCCCTCTATGTGCACATAATCCCATTCTATGCATTTTCTCCAGTCGATTGATTCTTCTATCATCCCCAGTCTCTCACTTACCTTTGTGATGTTTACAAAGTTTGAAAGACTGATTAATTATTTTATTAATAGTGATAGCATTTTATTAATACAAGGGTCAGTGATATTCTTAAATGCCAAATACCCTTCATGGTGGTAGGCTCACAGTGTATATGCCCTTGGAAAAGTGGGTGATCCTGATGCTAGCAATCAACACTGATTGGTTAACAAGTAATAAGAGAGAATGAATATTGCAATGGGAGGCGGATCTATTAACTTTGATTATGTCATTTATTTCTAAATTACCCAGCCTTGAGCAATCTAATCAAAAAATTTATCCCCACCCAAACCTGAGTAGAACACAATGGGCAGAAATTCACCTAGTTAGATGGTTTAGGTGGGATAAATTTTTAGCAGAGGTCAGAAATGTCCTTCAAAGGCTGGGCTTAGAACAAAGAAATGGGACAGGAAAAAACCTGGACCTCCTCAATTCTCTGATTCTATTAAGAGACAGAGTCTCCTCAATGAATCACTCACTGATATGACAAGCATTTCATTAAGTATTTCTAACTAAGGGGCTTGTGAGGGAAAACAATGTATGGAAAGGAGGGAAAGATTGACTGGTGCTTTGACAAAATCAAATGGGCAGTCCCCTTTGATAAGTAGTCCTTACAGATAAAAGGAAGAAAAAGAAAAAGAAACAATAAAAAATAAGATCATCCCTTTCACAGAAGTCTCATACCCTATAGCCTTCTAATTCTTTGGAAACATCTGATGCAGCCCTCTGGTTTAGGTTTGGTGTCAGCATTTTCCAGCTGACTGGCTTCTCTGGTTCAGGTCACTGGTACATATCCTCTTCTCTGCTAAAAATCTCCTACAAAATTGGTCTGAACACAATTTTAAATTTACTTTGCCAATAGCCAAGTCAAGAGACCTTATGTCTCTATTACTAGAAAATAAAATTTGGAAACTTTTAGACCAGAGAATTTACAATTTTAGGTTGGCCAACTGTCATGTTGCTATATCAAAAAAACTTGGATACAAACCAAAAATTAGAACCCAATTTTTACACTTGGCATTGTTCATTCCCCCATTAGAAGGGTGGTATTGTGCTAAGGAATTAGTAACAGAACACTTTTTATGAGAAGATATACTTCAATACGAAAAGAAATTCATTTAAAAGTTGCCAGATTAACTTCAGTTGTAAAAAAACACTCTGAGATGGGATACATAAACACATTGAGTAATCAATTTTCAACACAATGCTTATCAACAAATTATTCATAATAAAAGATTTTAAACTTCTAGTCATATTCAAGTGAATAATCTCTAGCAAAAGTAGGTCTCTCTTTAAGTCCTGTATAAGATAGACCACAAACCATTCTTCTGTCAAAATAACTAATTGTGCTGTGATTTTTTTCATTAAAACAGCACTGAAAGAGCTATGATACTAACTTCACCAAACAATAGAATTATATCCTGGTTTCCCAAGTCTTTACATCATTGACCTAATTATCCCTATAGTATGGCGAGAAATTAAAGAACCTTAACTTAACACAGGAATATGTAACTAGTAACAGATAGAGGACAAGGCCAAATACTCATCTTCTTAGTTGATTAGAATATAGAAAGGACAAAAATTTTAGGTCAGATAGCTCAAATTTAATACCTGCATCTCACTATAGTAACTCAGATGTAGTTTAGCACTAACCTAAAAGAACTACTTAGTTGTGTTTATGCTTATAGAAATTTGCCTAAAAGAAGAATCTTGGACATAGTTGCACAGTAAGGGAATAATGCCTGCCTTACTTCATGTCAATTCCAAGAAAATGTTATATAGATGGCCAGTTGCATTGAGCCAGGCTTAAAGTCAGGCAGGTGGGATATTTTCCATTTAAGAGGAAATTTTATCCTGGAGAAATGGAGTTTGAATAATCCTACCTCGGTCCATGCAAAGACTCATTCTCCCAATCTTTCTTATGGGAACTCCACCTGTAGGCAATCTCATAGGGTTGCTGATATCATGGATCATTGACTTCACAGCATTTCATGATGATCATATCTGGAATCAGAATCAGAATGACATCAGTTATAGTCCCATAAGGTCTTAAATAGCAAATTCCAATAATCATAGGTTTCGGTGGCTTCTGTTTTCAAGAATCACATTTCCTTGACAATAAGTGTTGACTATAATCTCACATTGGTAACACTAAGAGGTTCATCATGAGAAACCACAACTTATCTCAATATAGCTAGTATTCATGGTAAGGAGATGCTTTTTCATCCTTAGGTTCAACATTACACAAATGCTTTTGCTTTTAGATACTTGATAATAAACAAGACTTGGGATGGGATATGAAAATATCATAATCCCAAATTGTATACAGAGACCAAATTATATGAAACATTGTCCATAGTAAAACATGTTCATTTATTGACTATGTCCAAATGTACATAAACATAGACTTCTGCTCTTGGAATCCCTTTGAACAATGGGGACATCTTTAAGGTGACTCTACAGTAGTTTGCCCACATTTCAGGACATGCTCTACACACATGTTCTAATCCCAGATTGAATAACAAACATAAGTTAAATCAGATTTCCCATTAAGTTTAACACAAGGGAGCTCATAAGTTACTACTCTCCACTAATATATCTGACTGTACTGAAATCCTATTCTTTAAAATATGAACAAAAGAGGTTCCTGACTTCAACCACACAACTTAGTAGATTCATATCTTTGTTTCACAGTCTTTTCTATCTTTGCATAATTATATCATTCTGAAAGAAGGAGATGCTTCAGGAACTGCATCTTATACATATATATACAAGTACTAATTCAACCCTTGCTCAGGCCATGGAATGACTATAAATTCAGATAAACAGCAAGATCTTTCCCACTTCCAGCTTATTACAGTAATTCAGATGCTTTAGTATTAGTCTAATAACTAATAGATCCAGTATTGCCATAACAAACTTCCACTGTTAGTCTACTGTGATAATAGAAATTTGCTATGAGAGTTAGAAATAGGGGCATGGTTATAACAGTGTCAAAACTCGTTTTCAAGTCCTACACCCTAAAGCTTTAGCCTTCCCAAGGTAACTTCCCTGCTTCATTCCCAGAGACAGATATTCACTAACCTTAGATCTCAGATCACGGTCCCATCGATTGCTTACTGCTAACTTATTTCTTAAAGCACCCATTTATGGTTACCCCTAAGTACATAAGAAACTTAAGAATGAAACTCAAATTGAATATTCAGGATCCCAAAAAAGTTTTCTCCTCAAGCAGTAGAGTCTTCCTAATCACAGTAGGACAGGATTCAATAGTTATCAATCCCATCAAACTATTACAATAAATAAATAAAATTCATTAGGCCTTCTAAAAATCACAGTTTTTTTTTTCACTTAAACATTTATACAAAAGATTTTTTTACTTCAACATTCCTTCTTAAAAGTATTTCTTGCTCTAATGTGAAGCAGCTGGAGAGAGATCTCTAAGCCTGCGGGGCAGGACAGGGCTTGAGCTGCCTCAGGGCCCTTGAATAGAGCTGAGATGAAAGTGAAGGCTGGCCTCCCCAAACCTTCCAAGGGCTGTGCTGTGGCTGAGCCAGAGCTTGTCGAGAACCCCAATAGAAAAAAAAAGAAGTGGAAGAAATTCTGGAAAAAATACCTAATGGTGGGAATAGAAGCTTCCAAGAAAACAGAGAATAAGGATGCCGGGGCAGTGGCAGGGGCAGCACTGCCCTGCAAAGGGCTTACAAGTATTTTCCCACAACTAGAAGGTCTTGCAGGAGCTGTTGAAACAACAACAAAAAAAACCCAGCAAATCCAGAAAATTCTGTTCCTGCCTCTCCAGGGAAAGCCAGAAAACAACAAAACACCACCACCAGAATGGCAGAAGGGTTTCTAAAAAGGAAGAACACAGTGATGCAAAACTACCAAAGGTAGAAGGCAAAATAGGCCAACCTTCCTCCAAGGCTTCTATTTCTTTAGGATCTTTGAATGATTGTTGTCCCTCATAAAAAGTGCAGGGAAACAAAGGGCACAGACATTGGAATTGGAACCAAGAAAAGAAAGAATGGTGACCTTCACCAGGAAATAGGGGACATCAAGCATGAGAAGAGGAAAGCAGAAGAATCAGTCTCTCCTCCACCCACAAAATCAGACATCTGGTTTGATGATGTAGATCCTAAGGATATTGAAGCTGCCATTGGTCCAGAAGCTGCAAAAATAGCCTGAAAAAAAGTGGGTCTGAAGGAAAGAAATCTGTCACTGGTGAAAAAAGTGGCATTTGAAGGTATGATCAAAGCCATAGCTAGGGATTGTGAGATGGTGGGAGCAGGGCCAAATGGGGAAGGAAACCTCCTTGCCTGAGTGTCCTTCTTGAACCAGTTTGGGAAGTATTTTTATGACAAGTACCATATTTCCCCATGTATAAGACACACCTTAATTTTGGGGCCTGAAATTTGAAAAAAAAAATGTATTACATAAAGTTATTGGATTTCAAGTTTTATTCATCTGCTCATAGCTTTCAGGCATCTTTTGGGCAAGTCTGGTGCATGTATTCATGCTTAGTCCATTCCGTTTCATGAACCTGAAGCACCAATTGTGTCCTCCTTTGAAATCAGTAACTTCTTTTTCATCAGCAATTCTTGCCTCATGCTGAACCATCTTTGTGCACACAGGAATTCCAATTGCCCTTTGCTCTTCAATCCATATCTTCAATTCCCTCTCTAAATCAGGGCATTTTGCTGACTTGCCTCTCATGGCCTTCTTCTGCCATGGTGTTTTCAGTAGGGTTTCTTCTTCCCGTAGCCAGTCTTGGATTGTTTTCTCAGTTGGAGGAAGACCAAACTTATGTTCAGCAGTACAATTTCCATTCATTTTTGCAAACTGGATAGCTTTTAACTTGAATTCAGCAGTGTACAAAAATCTTTTCTGAGCCATTTCTGGGCAGAACGTGGCAAAACATAACCTAATATACTGGTAACAAATGCAAAACAATGAGCCCAAAGACAACAAGAGCGAAAAAGCAGGAAATGCAAGTAAAGAAACTACAACCACTGTATAAGACGCACCCAGTTTTTAGACCCCAAATTTTTCGAAAACAGGTGCATCTTATACATGGGGAAATACAGTACTTCAAGCCAACAGAGAAAGTGACTGATTGCTGAGCATATGTTAGTGGGATTTGGCCAGCGGATGTCAAACATGGAGAAGAATACCAAGTTGTCCAAAAGGAGGTGGAAGAACTTCTTAAAGGCAGGCTCCTAGTTTGATATGCCCTGCATAATGATTTATTCTTGATCATCCCAAAAAGAAAGATACAGGCCACACAGAAATATAAACCTTCCTGGACACAAGTAAAGAGTGGAAAACCGTCTCTGAAATTGCTCAATGAGAAAATTTTTGGTATCAAATTACAGTAGTCAGAACACAGATCCAACATGCCCAAGCAGCAATGAGGCTCTAGGTAATAGTGAGAAAACATTGGGAAGGAACCATCAAAGACAAATATAACTACAAAAGAGAGAAAATGACAAAGCATAACTGAGACCTCCTTGTCACCATTTCTGCTGTCTACCCTGCCTGTTGGCTTGTTCCTCAACAATGTAGTCATGCCCCCTGAAGAAACTAAACAGGGGCCTTCCTGAGCCAAGAGAGGGGCAAGGTATTCAGACAGCTTACCATATCTCTTATCAGTTGATTATGTAGCCCTTGGAGTTGGCACAAATGACACATTCCCAAAGATAGTCACTTTTTGAAGAAACTTTCAAAATTGTGGCTCTAGGAAATGTATACTACTAAAGGGGAATTTGATCCTCTTCGGATACTGTAGCTCTTGCCCAGGAGCTCACAGTTTTTTGTTTACATTCTTTTCCCGTGTTCCAGGAATCATTGTTAATATCACAGGCATAATTAGAGTGTAGGTGAGGGAGTCTTTTTGAAGGGATGGCATTTTCTCTCAGCACTGAAAATGAAGGTGTGTAGTTCCTAGTAACCTATTTTCAAAATTAAATAATTTCATCAGCAAAAAAAAGTATTTCTCAGAAAAAAGTATTTCTCTTTCTCAAAAGCAGTTTAAAATTTATCCTGATGTTAAAAGGCAATCATTATAATTTAATGAAGTAAATTAGTTGGAAACCTCTAAGCTTACAGATATATTTTATCCAACTTTAAAGCAAAAGCAAATCCTTAAAATTGCAGTTTAGTAAAACTAAGTTGGTGTAAAATGCCTTTAAGTATTAGAAATAAATTCCCAAAGTATCACAACAAAATAAATTCCAAATTACCACAAATTCTTATTTACCACTACCACCCCAATCAAAAAGTGTTTACATTGGGGAGGAGATTCAGTTTTTCTATGTGAAGCAGTGGCAAACAATATAACCAATTAAATAAGCCTTACCACTGTTGTGCCCTGCCCCCCCCCCCCAGTTTACCCTCCATCTTGCCCCAGATATCAGTTTGTGTTTTTTCCTTTTAAATAACCTGATCCTACCCCTGCTCAGGGCTGTTCGATTTGAGTCTTTATTCCAAACAGTCACACGCTTGATTTATATCTAGGTCTCACTTGCTCTTTTTGGCACAACACCACAATAACAAAGTTTACCAGATCTTTAAAATTTTACTCAGTATCTTTTTCTTCCTTTTACCTTCTCCTCGAGTGTAAACTGGCCTAAAATACATCACTAGAAATCAAGAAAATAATTACCTTATAGAGTCCCCATAGATGGAATATGTGATAGTTCAATCCAGCCTTCAGAAAAACAATGCTGGTCAATTGCTATAAACCTACAAATTAACTTACGTATGTATAACCTCAGATGAAGCTCACTTTACCTCACAAATAGACTTGAAAATTACAATCCCATTTTGTGCATCAAGTGTTTGTATCCCATTTATTCAGTAGGAATTTCACAACACAGCAAGGTCTTTCACGAGGTTGATAAGAATTTGTGACTAGATGGTTCCAAGAATCCTAAGTTTATAAAGGAGATTTTTAAGGCCCTTTTTTGTATGGTTTCCCATACATTAATCAATTTTCCTTTTTAAAATACCTATGTAAATACTTGATAGATTTAAACATTATAACAATAATATAACAATAACTCAAAATAACTTAGTTAACAATCTCATAATTTTCATAGGTGATAGCCAAATAATTTTAAATGAAATTTCCTCTTAAATATAGGCAAAACTGGAATTTTAAGTACTTCAGAATATGATAGTATGTGGTCAGCAAAGCCGAGAAAATGACCTAATAGATTCCTAACCCATTTTAAAACTTCTTTTAACAGTACAATCATTATTCTAACAACATCCAGATTATAAGAGAAGTTGCTTTATTTTTCTTTTCTTTTTTTTTTTTTGATCTCTCTCTGATTTGGAGAAATTTATCAATAACAAGATTCTCTGCTAAACATTTTGGGGAGGCAGAGGAGAAAAATTCTCTTCTTCTTCTTCATCTTCTTCTTCTTCTTCATCTTCTTCTTCTTCTTCATCTTCTTCTTCTTCTTCTTCTTCTTCTTCTTCTTCTTCTTCTTCTTCTTCTTCTTCTTCTTCTTCTTCTTCTCCTCCTCCTTCTCCTCCTCCTCCTTCTTCTTCTCCTCCTCCTCCTCCTCCTCCTCCTCCTCCTCCTCCTACTTCTTCTTCTTCTTCTCTCTCTCTCTCCCTCTCTCTCCCTTTTCTTTCTCCACCTGACTCTTCCTCTTTTTTAATAGTATTTTATTTTCCCCAATTACATGTCAAGAAAATTTTTAGCAATGCTATGGAGTTCCAAATTTTTTCCCTCCCTCCCTTTCTCTTCTCCTCTCTTCTAAAAATGTTAGGCAATTTGATATAGGTTATACATGTGCTACCATGTAAAACATATTTCCATGTCAGTCATAGTTACGAAAGGAGAATCAGATCAAAAGAGGAAAAAAAGCATGAGAAAGAATAAAGTTGGTGGAAAAAAACCATGCTTTGATCTACATTCAGAGTCCATTAATTCTTTACCTGAATGCGGACAGCATTTTCTTTCCTGAGTCCTTTGTATGTGTCTTGGATCATTGTGTTACTGAGAAGAGCTGAGTTATTCATAGTTGATCATCACACAATGTTGTTGATACTGTGTACACTGTTTTTATGGTTCTGCTCATTTCACTTTACATCAGTTCATAGAAGTCTTTCCAGGTTTTTCTGAAATCTGTCTGTTCAAGAAGTTGCTTTCCTAACAATATAAACAATAAAATAATTTAGCAAATTTCACAATATAAAAGAATATAAAAACATAATAATACCATAAGCAATATTACGTACTTAAAACTTGAAACAAAACCCATTACCAATCAAGTGGTCTCAATTTAGTCGAATGTATTTCCAAATTACTGAAACAGAAAATTGTTCATCTCATCACCATTGCCATTGTATATCAATTACATCTCAAAGTCCATGTGAAGTTGTCAATCATGAATCAATTACACCAAATTAAAGAAAGAACACAAGACGGTGGACAGAAACCAGGAAGTTGCCTGAGCTCTCCCCAGTTTCCCTCAGAAACAACCTTAAATCATGCCTCTAAAAGAATTCTGGAGGGACAGAATCCACAAAAAGACAGAATGAAACAATTTTCTATCCCAAAGGAACTTAGGACTTCAGAAAATGTCTGTCTCATTTGAGTAAAAGGGACGCACAGCCTTGGTGGTTTCTGAGCAAGCCAGTAGGAGGTTATAAGCCACAGAACAGATCAGCAATCAAGAACCCACAATTCTGTCTCAATAGGCCAGTGTCACAGCAGACCAGTTGTAAGGCTTCCAGTCCCAGTGCAACAGGTGAATTGAGAGCCCTGGAACCCAGGGCACAAAAAGTATGACTAGGTTGGGTCACCCCAGTGCAGTGGACAAGGCACCTGTACCCCAGCACAAGAAGCTTGGGAAAGTGCCCCCTGTGCCCAAGGAGCAGAGCTCAATTTTAACAAATGAGCAAAACCCAGAAAACAGCCCTGACCATAGAAAACTATTCTGGCAACAGGGAAGATCCAATCAAAAACTCAGAAGAGGACAGCAATGTCAAAATGCCTACTTGGGAAAACTCAAAGAGGAGTGTGAATTGGCCTCAAGCCCAAAAAGCCTTCTTAGAAGAGGTCAAATAGGATTTTAAAAATCAAATAAGAGAGATAGAAAAAAAATGGGGAAAGAAATGAGAGGTAAGCAAGAGAAAATCTACAGTTTGGAAAAGGAAGGACAAAATTGATGGAAGAAATTATATTTCCTTAAAAAATACAATTGGCCAAAGAGAAAAAAAATCCACTGAAGAAAACAACTCCTTAAAAAGTAGCATTGGCTAAATGGAAAAGCAGTACAAAAGCTAACTAAAGAAAATGATTCATTACAAATTAGAGTTGGGCAAGTGGAAGCTAATGACTTTATAAGACATCAAGAATCCGTCAAACAAAATTGAAAGAACAGAAAAAATAGAAGAAAATGTAAACTACATCATTGGAAAAACAGCTGACCTGGAAAATAGATCCAATAGAAGTAATCTAAGAATTGTTGTGTAGAAAATAACAGCAAGACAAGACCTGAGTTCAAGGTAAATTTAAATATGGATTTATTGGCCAAGCGCGCAACTACCTGGAGTACATACTCAAAGTACACTCAAATCAGGCAATCCCGAACTGAGGGACTACAATGCTTATAAAGGCAAAAACCACAATTACAGAATTTGGGAGGGTTGCTAGCAGAAGCAATGATGTACAGAAGCAAAGATCAGCCATTGGTTAGATCCATAGCTCAGGGCTAATTTTAGGAATATGGCACAAGGATTCAGGGGTGCGACCATCCTGTGACAAGGGGGTCCCTCTTAGATCGTGATCAGTTTCCTATAACTGGGTGGAGGGTACCAGGTGGAATTTCCCAGAAAGTAACCCCTACTTGATCAGCTATAGTCTGAGTGGAGGGACCTGGCTTGGTCAGCAGAGTAGTTGCACCATAACCCAGGGTGTGGGGCTATTTGGTAACAGGGGGTTTCTACTTAAGATAAACTTATACTCTACCCTGAAACTGGTCCTTGCACATAATACTGATGTAGAGAGAATATACAGAATGCTGATTCAGGAAAAAGGGGGGTCAGGGGACTAGCCTTGGGCAATCTACCCTGAACTATGCCTTAAGCTGTTTCAAGCCATTTCAGGGTGTAGGGCACAGACAAAGACAAGAATATAAAGGGGATTAATGGTGGGCTTCAATTTGAGTGTAACAGAATTGTTGGACTACCTGAAAGCCATGATCAAAGAAGAGTCTGGACTCCATCTTCCAAGAAATTATCAAAGAAAATTGCCCTGATATCCAAGACAATCCAAGACAATTCCAAAAGACTCACGATGGAAAATGCTATGCACATAGACAGAAGGAACCCTGGAATCTGAATGCAGATCAAAGATTAATAACCACGTCATTTGCTCAGATCCGGAATTGCCTGGTCTGTTATTCAGAAAAAGGAAAAAGTAACTACAGCAGTTGGTGTGGCAACTTTGTTTAGTTTCTAATGATCTGCTCGAAAACACCAAGTGCAATCTCAGGAGTTTTTATAGTGAAGTACTCCAGGTTAATTCATCTCCTTTACTAGAGTTTCTTCCCAACCTCTGGAACTGGATATTTTTATTAACTGTACTACATGGTTCAGGCAATTCCATGGGCTATATCATTTAACCCTACCCCCAACAGCCTGAATGAGCAGCTAAGTGGCAAATAGATAGAGTGCCATGGCTGAAATTAGGAAGACTCATCTCTGGCCTCAGACGCTTACTGGCTATGGGACCCTGGGCAAGTCACATAACCCTGTTTGCCTCGGTTCCTCATCTGTCAAAATTAAGTGGAGAAATGGCAAACTGCTCCAGTGTCTTTAACAAAAACAAACCCCAAAATTCAAATGAGGTCACAAAGAGTTGGACACAAATAGAAAATGACTGAACAACAGCAAGAAAAACCTGAATAGAATTACTATAAAGATATAAAACTGTGTCCTTGCAGGGTTCCATATTTCACCACATAATCATCGCCACCCCATAATCATTGCAGCCTGTGTTTTCAGTCCAAAAATTGGTTTATAACCTTTCATTGTGTAGTCCTCACATGGCATAATTCTGTTCATCATGCCTCTTAAAAGGTAAACAGAGAAGTAATGTATTTACCAGTGGCATATGGATTCATATTTATCTCTTATACATTGTGAGCTTCAGGCCTAGAATTCTCAGCACACCAGCATTGTCACTATATGTGATGCTAATCAGTGATTAAAGATCTTCAATGCCCATTTAATAAGCCTTAGGTGAAGCTAGTTAAGGAAGCTTCATTAGAGGAGGCTTGTTTCTGGAAGGCCCACATTCTTTTGCTAATGAGGTGATAAGCCCCAGGCCCACAACTTTTTGCTAATTAGGTGTGAAGCCACAGGTCCACACCTTTGTGCTAATTAGGTCATGAGAGTTGTGAATCCTTTGGGCCCTGAAAAAGGGTATATATACCCAGAGGATAGCCATTGAATTTAGAACTCAGAACTCAGAGAAGTGATAATCCAGAGGTTGGAGAATCTACAGAATGCAGAACTGAGAATTCACAAGGAGAATTCATCCCAAGGAGAAGGAGAAAGAGAGAGAGAGAGAGAGACAGAGAGAGAGAGACAGAGAGAGAGAGAGACAGAGAGAGAGAGAGAAGCCAGAGAAAGAGAAAGAAACAAGAGAGAGAAGACTACAAAGACTCTGAGAACTGCAAGGGCTCTCAGAACTGTGGGAGGAGAGGACACAGGAAAGCAGACCACTAGGATTTGTGACTCTACCTTCTCTGGCCTCTGCCCCTCTTGCCTTGAGGAAGAGGGAATGGCTCCTGTGCTGACAGCCAGGCCTCAAAAGCAATCAGTGACATTCAAGGATGTGGCCGTGGAATTCACCAAAGAGGAGTGGCTGCAGATGACCCCATCTCAGAAAAAGTTGTACAGAGATGTGATGCTGGAGAACTATAGGAACTTGGAGTCTTTGGGATTTGCAGTTTCCAAACCAGATGTGATCTACCATTTGGAAAGAAAGGAAGCATCTTGGATGCCAGAGGCAGATATTCCCAGAAGCAGCTGTCCATGGAGCAGAGAATTTACTGGCGATAAACATCCAGAAGATAATGAATGTGGGAAGGACTTCAAAGATAAGACATATTTGTTAAAGCATCAGAGATTTCCTATGGGAGAAAATCCGTATGAATGCAGTGAATGTGGGAAGGCCTGCAGGGGTAAGACTCAGCTTACAGAGCATTACAGAATTCATACTGGAGAAAAACCATACGAATGTAGTGAATGTGGGAAGGCCTTCAGATATAAGACTGGACTTACAATGCATCACAGAATTCATACTGGAGAGAAACCTTACGAATGTAGTGAATGTGGGAAGGCCTTCAGATATAAGAAGGAACATACAGTACATCACAGAATTCATACTGGAGAAAAACCTTATGAATGTAGTGAATGTGGGAAGGCCTTCAGATATAAGACTGGACTTACAATGCATCGTAGAATTCATACTGGAGAGAAACCTTATAAATGTAGTGAATGTGGAAAGACTTTCAGGATTAAAATACACCTGACAGTGCATCACAGAATTCATAGTGGAGAGAAACCTTATGAATGTAGTGAATGTGGAAAGACCTTCAGATATAAAAGGGAACTTACAGTGCATCATAGAATTCACACTGGAGAGAAACCTTATGAATGTAGTGAATGTGGGAAGGCCCTCAGGGGTAAGACAGAACTTACAGTGCATCAGAGAATTCATACTGGAGAGAAACCTTATGAATGTAGTGAATGTGGAAAGGCCTTCAGATATAGGATTCAACTTACAGAGCATCACAGAATTCATACTGGAGAGAAACCTTATGAATGTAGTGAATGTGGAAAAGCCTTCAGATATAACACACATTTTAAAAAGCATCACAGAATTCATAGTGGAGAGAAACCTTATGTATGTAGTGAATGTGGCAAGGCTTTCAGAGACAAGACACAATTTACAATGCATCACAGAATTCATAGTGGAGAGAAACCTTATGAATGTAGTGAATGTGGGAAGGCCTTCATTACCAAGAAGCCCCTTGCTCTGCATCAGAGAATTCATACTGGAGAGAAACCTTATGAATGCAGCGAATGTGGGAAGGCCTGCAGGGATAAGACTCGACTTACAGAGCATTACAGAATTCATACTGGAGAGAGACCTTATGAATGTAATGAATGTGGGAAGGCCTTCAGGAGTAAGTCACACCTTACTGTACATCAGAGAATTCATTCAGGAAAGAAACCTTAAGAGCATAATGCAAGTAGGAAGGCCTTCAGAAGGAGTACACTACTTTATGTCCATCAGAAAATTCATCCTGCTAAGTTTCCTCATGAATTTCCGTAGTGTGGGAAAGCCTTCCACTGCAATTCAAATCTTATTAGATATCAAAAATTCATGTTGGAGAAAAAGCTTGTGTGGGTAGTGAATGTGGGGAGGCCTTCAGGAAGAAGCCACATCTTATTTTTCATCAAAGGATTCATACTGGGGAAATTCTTTATGAATGTGAGTAGTGTGGGAAGACCTTCCACCCCAAGTCAGATCTTTCTCAACTTCAAATAATTCATAGCTTCTGAATGTAACGTACAAGGGAAAGCCTTCCACCTGAATGTATCTTTGGCTCAACATCAGAGCATTCATATTGGAGAGAGACCTTAGGAATTCGATGAATGTGGGAAGACCTTCATCCTGAAGACACTACTTGCTCAACATCAAAGAACTAATTCTGGAGAGAAACATTTAAGTCTGGGATTACCTTTAAACTAAGGACACTACTTTATGTCCATCAGAGAATTCATACTCGAGTGATTCTTCATGAATGTGAAGAGTAGGAAGATTCCCCCAGCTGACTAGATTGTGATTCTGAGTCTCTAGATGCAATTGAGAGATTCTTTATTTAGGTACCATGGGAGGAGACATCTCTCCCCTTTTTGGAGGCCTGTAAAGGGTCAAATATTTAGTGCTATGATCCCATGGACCTTCACTGAGGGAAATATTATGCTGGCTGAGTCAGAGGTTACTAAGTAAATGGGTTTGATAGCCTTAACTTTGGTCCCTGGGCACATGGCATTCAACACTCTTGTGGGTGACCTCTTGGCCATGAGATGAGCCTGAGCCTAATATGTGATGAATAAATATTGTGCATGCTTGAGTGTTATTTCATAATCTGAGCTGTGTTCTTGATGTTGCCGGTGCTGCTTCTGTTCTTATTCATTTGGGTAGCCACTATGGAGTGTGAAGCTTTGGAATCAACTTAATTAAAACTAAGTACCTCAATGGCCTGTGGCAGATGGTGATGCAGTGTGATTTCTAAATTGAAATGCAGGTAAATAGCACAATTTACTATTACCTTCTCATGGTGGCCAAATGTCTTGTCATAATGGCAAGCAAAGTGGGACTTTTTGCTGTTTTTTCTTTTGGAGTGCTTCTCAGCACTAAGGCAATCAAGTGCCTTTGATTGAGTCTAAACTTTGTTTGAATAATGAGTTTTTGATTGAATCAAGAATCCTTGATTGGAAACAGTACATATACTCTGAGGGTAGCATTTTGCTTTGGGGCTCACTCATAGGAAAAGTGTTTGTGTGAATTGGCCAGATGAGATTCTGAGTAGCTATTAAGAGCCCCCAGACTTGGACTACCCAGATGTTGGTACTTCTCTCTCTCTGCAAACTATGTATCTATTACTATGGCCGGACAGTTAGAAGCTAGTCTATTGATTTGTGATATTTTCTCTGTTTGTAATTTCTGCTTGTATTTGCTCGGAAGTTCAGGGTGCTGACTTTTGCCCCTGAACTAAGTGAATGATATATACATATATGTTTAATTAAGTTGAGATTGTAAACCCCTTAAAGTTTCTTTCCTTAGAAAAGCAGATCAAAGAACCTCTGCTAGGAGCCCTCCTGTGTGCTGGTGTTATTGGCCTTACCCTCCACAGCAGCTGCAAGCAGTATTGTTGTCACAGTATATTTCTGAAAACTGATTTACATGGTTTGTTTAGAGCACTGCAGTAATAATGGTGTTATCACTCAACCCAAAGAAGAGTCATAGGTGCAAGGGGAGCAGGTGGGCAGATGAAGCTGCCATGAGTAAGTCACTTAATAGGGTTAAGACTTGCATCTTCCTGCACTGGCTAAACTGTATGGTTCATCTGCCAGTGATACATTAACATGAGAAGCATTTCTTTCTGATTATGGGTAAATATAAAAACTATTCTGTGGACTTCCTACTGAAAGTAATAGTGTTTGCTGAACAGCATGAAAACAGAGCTGTGGAAAGAGTTTTCAGTGAGTGAAAGGTTGGTGCAAGACTGGTGGAAACTAAGGGATAGTCAATACCAGCACAATTAAGAAAAAGTTTCACATCCAGGCTGGGCTGAGGATACACGGAACATGTGGCACTGGAGCTCGGCCTGGAGGGGCCTCTGGGGGGTGGCCTGCAAGCCCCCACTACCCCAGCTTCCCTGGGGCCCAGCCTCCCTGGGGCCCTGGCTACACAGGGAGCAGCGGCCCCAGGCAGGTGCCCCTCTCCCACAAGCTGCTGGACTCCGAGGACAACCACCCGCCCCTGGTCTTCCTGCCTGGATTGTTTGGCAGCAAAACTAATTTCCTGACCATTGGCAAGACCCTTCAGCAGCAAACAGGCAGAAGGGTGCTGATAGTGGATGCCCAGAACCACGGAGAGAGCCCACACAGCCCTGATTCCAGCTATGAGGCCATGAGTGCTGACGTGGAGGCCCTCCTGCCCCATCTTGGCCTGGCCCCCTGCATCCTCATCAGACACAGCATGGGGGACAAGACAGCCATGATACCGGCCCTGCAGAGGCCAGAGCTGGTGGAATGCCTGATCTCAGTGGACATCAGCCCATTGCCGACCACAGCCATCTCAGACATCTCTTCCTACTTGATAGCCATGAAGTCAGTACAGATACCCAAGGAGCTGCCCCTCTCTCAAGTGCACAAAGTAGCAGACCAGCAGCTCAGTCCTCTCATCAAGGAGGAGAGCCAGGCGGCTGCTGAGTCAGGATGGAGGACACAGGACTCCACTATATGGCAATTCCTCCTTACCAATCTGGTGAAAGCCAGCAGCAGGCAGTTCAAGTGGAGGGTCAACATTGAAGCCCTGATCCACCAGATGGACAAGATCTTCGACTTTCCTCAGCTCCAGAAATCCTACCCTGGTCCCACGCTCTTCCTCAGATGTGCCAAGCAGAAATTCATCCATCCTGATCATTTCTCCGAGATCAAGCATCTGTTCCCTCAAGCCCAGATCCTGTCTGTCACAGGGGCCGGCCACTGGATCCACGCCGACCAACCCCAAGACTTCATGACCAGTGTTAAATGCTTCCTGGCCTAGCAGTTGGTCGTCTCCCATCTCCACTAGCTCAAGCACTCCCAGCACTCTAGGGACCAGGGAGCCCCTCCTACTGTTGAAGGAAGCTCAGCACCCTGGCTCCTGTCCACTTTATAGTGGGCACCACAAGCAATGTTTCAGACTTTAACCAATAAAGCTGTTACCAGCCTTCAAAACCAAAAAAAATGTTTCGCGTCATAGTTGCACCCCATTTTTTTTTTGCAAAAACATTTGGCATACAATCTGCAATGACTATGTAGTGAAATGTGGTACTGACTGCCAAGAACTCATATTATAATATCCATCCCCATATTATACTTCTGATTAGCCACCACAAATGAGAATAAGGAAAAGTTCTTCTGCCCTACTCCCTTCACCTAAGTAAGGGTGCTTTCTTCTCTGGTAGTCTTCTCCTCAATACTCCCAGTAAAATATTTGGAATATTCCCTTGGAGTTATTGAGTGTCCCTTGGAATTAACAGTAATGTAGCTGTCAGTATCTAGCAGTTCCTAATAGAGTTGATGTTCCCACAGTGATTTGGGCCCCTCCCTTCTTCCTCCAAGTTACAATAGCTCAAGTCTTAGGGAAAACAGCCCTCATGGGCTGGTGGTGAGGGAAAATTCATTCCAATTATCTCTTAAATCTTTATACAAAGACCGGGGAAGTTCCACATGATCAGGAAGGGTGGTGGAAAAACCAGATGCTTATTGGGACCAACCAGATATAGTAGAAACCTTCTGTGATGACCTCAGCTTTGGTCTTAATGTAAGGGCCCTAATTGCCCTGGTCCTGGATGTCCTTATACAATTTATTAACACCTCTATATGATGTGGACACAACATATGGAACCCTATGGGTTAAAGAGAATAATAAACTGCTTTTCCAGTACTTTGTGAGACCCCCTCTTGTAAACACCTGTAAAAAATGGCTCTGAACAAATTCTAAAGCTGCGGAACCCATGAAATAGCAAAGGGAAATAGGTCTCCAGCCCAGAAAAGCCTGGATGGTCACTGGGAAGGGTCTAACAGACAGTGCTGGGAATGGAGCACAGCCCAGCATGGGCCACGCCAGGAGAGACCAGACCTGGAGTCAGCTGGCGCGAACAGGCCTTAGGGTCATGATCATTGAGCTGTGCCAGTTACCAGACTTCTTAATCCACAAATGCCAAAAACAGGTTAGTGGGAAACTGCAGGATCGAGGTTAGAGAGGTCCAGCCCCATCCCTGGGGATGGCAGAGGTGGTATAGCAGCAGCGGCGGCAACTGCAGGAAGCTCCTGAGGCTGCTTCCTGAGTCCCTGGCTCACATGGTGGGAGGAATCTAGCAGTGGATCAGAGTGGGAGTGCAAGGAGTGCTTTGTGGCCACAAATGAAAGTTCTCTTGCTGTGCCCTGGTTGGATCTGGATTGTGGTCCTGGTTGGTGGTTCTTGGGGGAGGAGAAGCACAGCTGTGACAGAGCTTGCAGTGATGGTGGAGTAGAAGTAGCTCTGAAAACAGCAGTGCTTGGACCCTAAAGCTTGGGACAAAGTACTCTCTACTCTATAAGCGGTCAAACCCTGACAAAAAGCTCAAGGGTCAAGTAGTTGGCTGGGAACATAAACAGGCAGCGAAAACAAACTCAGATTCAAACTCAGACTCAAACTCAAACTCTAACTCTAGACTCCCTGTTTGACAACAAAGAAGATCAAAACATACAGCCAGAAGAAAAGTCAAAGAGCCTACATCAAAAGCCTCCAAGAAAAATATGAACTGGTCTCAAGCCATGGAAGCGCTCAAAAGGGATTTGGAAAAGCAAGTAAGAGAAGTAGAGAAAAAATTGGGAAGAGAAAGAGAGTGATGCAAGAAAACCATGAAAAACAAGTCAATGACTTACTAAAGGAGACCCAAAAAAATACTGAAGAAAATAACACCTTAAAGAATAGACTAACCCAAATGTCAAAAGAGCTCCAAAAAGCCAATGAGGAGAAGAATACCTTGAAAGGCAGAATTAGCCAAATGGAAAAAGAGGTCCAAAAGACCACTGAAGAAAATACCACCTTAAAAATTAGATTGGAGCAAGTGGAAGCTAGTGACTTTATGAGAAAACAAGATATTATAAAACAGAACCAAAGGAATGAAAAAAAAATGGAAGACAACTGGAAAAACCACTGACCTGTAAAATAGATCCAGGAGATATAATTTAAAAATTATTGGAGTACCTGAAAGCCATGATCAAAAAAGAGTCTGGATGCCATCTTCCAAGAAATTATCAAAGAAAACTTCCCTGATATCCAAGTACCAGAGAGTAAAATAATCATTGAAAGAATCCACTGATCATGTCCTGAAAAAGATCCCCAAATGAAAGGTCCAAAGCATATTATAGCCAAATTCCAGAATTATCAGGCCAAGGAGAAAACACTGGAAGCAGCCAGAAAGAAACAATTCAAATATCAAGGAGCCATAATCAGGATTACATAGGACTCAGCTGCTTTGACATTAAAGGACCAGAGGGTTTGGAATATGATATTCCAGGAGGCAAAGGATCTTGAATTACAACCAAGAATCAACTACCCAGCTAAACTGAGCATAACGTTGCAGAGGAAAGGATGGACATTCATTGAAATATGGGACATTCAAAGTTTCTTTTTTTATTTTTTTTTGTTGTTGTTGTTTTTGGGCAGGGCAATTGGGGTTAAGTGACTTGCCCAAGGTCACAACATCCAGGTTACAAGCTGGAGGGCTCTTAGCTACAGCTGCCTGGAGTCTCCACGTCATGCACCACCATGAGTGAGAGCCCCTGAGCAAATGGCTCTGTCTTCTCTTATACCATTTCTGATGTCTTCAAAAGTCATCTGAATGACCAGAACTTAGGCTTCTATGATTGGCTCTCGAGTTAGCACCTCCCCTTAGTACCCTGGGAGCTTCACACCCAAATAGGCTTAGCACCTAATAGCGGTTTGGGCCTGGGGCTTACTACCTAGTAAGACTCAATGAACTACACTGAATTAACCAAAGGAAACAAAAGTCAAACTCTTCAAGGGCACTTGGTTGAACTGAGTGCTAAGAGCCCATTTTGCTTACCAACACAGAGACACATTTGAAGCAGAGAGATACACACAGAATAAAGATAAAAGGCTGGAGCAGAATATATTGTGCTTCAGCTGAAGTAAAAAAAAAAAAAAAACAACAAAAAACAGGGATACCAATGCTGATCTCAGATAAAGCAAAAGCAAAAATAGATCTAACTAAAATAGACAAGAAAGGAAACTACATCCTGCTAAAAGGTACCATGGAAAATGGAATAGTATCAATACTAAACAAAAATGTACCAAGTGGTACAGCATCTAAATTCTTGAGAAGTTAAGTGAGGTTCAGGAAGAAATAGACAAGAAAACTGTACTAGTTGGGGACCTCAACCTTTCCCTCTCAGAACTAGACAAGTCTAACCACAAAATAAACCAAAAAAGGTAAGTAGAAAAGTTAAAGATGATAGAGCTTTGCAGAAAATTGAAGGGGAATTGAAAGGTTAAGGTTTTCTCAGTGGTACATGGCATGTACACAAAAATTGACCATGTACCAGGGCATAAAAGCCTCACAATCAAATCCAGAAAGGCAGAAGTATTTAATGCATCCTTTTGAGATCATGATGCAATAAAAATTATGTGTAATAAAGGGCCATGGAAAGATGGGCCAAAATGGATTGGAAACTCAATAATCTAATCTTAAAGAATGAGTTCATCAAACAACAAATCATAGGAATAATCAATGATTTTATCAAAGAGAATAACAATAGTGAGACAGCATACCAAAACTATTAGGATATAGACAAAGCAGTACTTAGGGGAATTTTATATCTTTAAATGCTTACATGAATAAAATAGAGAAAGAGGAGATCAACGAATCAGACACTCAACTAAAAAGCTCAAAAAAGAACAAATTCAAAATCTCCAATTAAATACCAAATTAGAAATTCTGAAAATGAAAGGAGAGGTTAATAAAATTGAAAATCAAAATGATTGAACTAATAAATAAAACTAAGTCAGGGTTTTATTGGGGGGAACCCAAAAAAATAGATAAACCTTTGTTAATTTGATTTTAAAAAAGAAAGAAAAAAGCCAAATTACCAGGCTCAAAAGTGAAGTGGGTTAATTCCCCACCAATGAAAAGACAATTAAATCAATAAATCAGAGGTATTTTGCCCAACTATATGATAATAAATCTGACAGTCTAAATGAAATGGATAAATATTTACAAAAATATAAATTACCCAGATTTACAGAAGAAGAAATAAATAAGCAGTAACTACAGTTTTAGAAAAATAAACTGAAGAAGCCACCAGTGAACTTCCTAAGAAAAAATCTCCAGGGGGCAGAGCCAAGATAGTGATGTAAAAGCTGGGACTTGATTGAGCTCCCCTCAAACTCCTTCAAATACCAGTAAAACATGACTCTAAACAAATTCTAGGGCTACAGAAACCACAAAATGAGAGTGAGGCAGATCTCCAGCTCATGTCAGCCTGCAAGGTTCATTGGAAGGGTTTGTTGCACTAGGCTGGGAGTAGAGCACGGCCTAGTGTGGCCTGTGCCAGCACAGAAGGGGCTGGAGCAGCCCTCAGTGGCCTGAATCCACTGGCAGTTGTGGTAGTCTCCAGACTTCTCAATCCACAAACACCAAGACATCATAAAAGGTCCCTGGGAAAACTCTGTTGAACTTGGGTGAGAGAAGAGCACAGTCTGGCCCCAGCCCCGGGACATGGGAGGTGGCAGCAGTGGCAGGGGCTGCTTTCAGAGTTCCAGCCCACAGTCAGTGGTGGTGAGATTCAAGCAGTGGTAGCTTTTGGGAGATGGCCAGACTTTTGTGCCTGATGCCTTGGGGAGGGATTTGGGTGGAAAGACTCCATCAGATCACACCCCTGGGGTCACAAAAGCTTGGGGAGCTACTCAGGGACAGATATTATATCCCCCACCTAGATAACATCCTTACCAGCACAGTCACCAGATGCATGTCCTGTGCCCAAGTGAACGCAAAACAGGCAAAGACAGCCATGCTGGGCACGCTGGGTGTAAGACTATGGGGAACACAACCTGGGGAACATTGAGAAGTAGATTTTACTTAAGTCAAACCACCAACAACAGGTTTTAAATATCTCCTAGTCTTTGTTGACACCTCCTCGAGTTGAGTGGAAGCCTTCCCTTCTAAGAAAGAGACAGCCCTGGTGGTTGTAGGGAAACTCTTGAATGCATTGATCCCTCATTTCAGCCTTCCCCTTAGCATTCATTGGCTCAGATAATGGCCCTAGCTTTGTTGTCAAAGTTTATCAGGGTGTGGCCAGAGCTTTAGGGGCAGACTGGAAATTGCATTGTGCCTACAGGTTCCAGAACTCAGGTCCGGTTGAAGGAACAAACCACACCCTTAAAGAGTTTCTGTCTAAACTTCTCCTGGAAGCCCTTGACAACTGGGTCACTGCTCCCTCTGGCCTTGCTCTGCAGCCAATGCACGCCTAATAAACTTGGTTTGACCCCTTTTGAAATTCTTGTCCGGAGGCCCCCTCCTATTCTTCCTCCTTATGCCTCCTTCATTAAGTTCCTACAGGGCCTGCAGCACATGCAGTCTCAGCTCCATAAATCTGTCCGGGAAGCCCTGCCTGTTCCAACTTCTGACCACCTCCACTGCTTCCAGCCTGGGGCTGATGAGGGCACAGTCTCTGGGAACCCCTTGAATCCTTGAACTCTCCTTGAATCTTGCCACTCGACCTGGCCTTGGCCTGAGGCTATAACCATTAAGCCCAAATGCCTACCTTGCCCAGTCCTCTATTGTCAGCTGTTTCCCACCCTTAATCCTGTTTCCCATCCTTAATCCTGATCAAAATATCTATACCCTAGCTCTGCTAACCCAGCCCTTGATGGGTTGTCATTTCCATATAGCCTTCAGCTATTTCCCCCACCCGGGAGTCTGACCTCATCCTTAAGTCCCTCCCTAGACCCCTCTTCTGGTCACCCCAGACCACCCCTCAATCCCTCCCACAACCTTTGTGTATATAATCTCCATCTTGCCTCCATGAGGTTGGTCAGAACCAATCTAGCTCAGATGGGTCTGGCCCTTTTTCCCTACAGGCGTCGCAAGGGGTGGTTTCTCTCGGGGCAGGCTTATTTGGCTAACTCTTAATAAACTTTATCCTTTCCCTTGGCTGAGAAAGCTTGAGTCGAATTCTTTCGGCAGGACCCGGCGTGTTGGTACTTTGGGGTGTCGAGCACCTCTCACCCCAAACCCTCATCAGGGCCTCTCTGCTAATCCAGAAACATACAGCCTCTGGTCTCGAGCCTAGGTGGAAGGGCCTTTATTCTGTCATCCTGACCACCCCGTCTGAAATCAAGGTTGACTCCATTCCTGTATGGCTCCACCACAGCTGTATGAAGGCAGCTGCATCTGCACAATGGAAGGCAGAGCCCCTCAAGGACCCCCAAAGGCTAAGACTGTCCGAAAACTCTTCTTGATCCTCCTATTACCCCTCGCTGTGGTCCCTCACAATCCCCATGCCCCCAAGCCAAGCTCTACTTGGGTAATCACTACAGGGAACAAACAGTCCTGAATACTTTCCAAAACCCTGAAGACATACCATCCCCCCACTCCCAGCACAATTAAAAAAAAGTTTCACATCCAGGCTGGGCCGAAGCAGCAAGGAGCATGTGGCTCTGGAGCTGGGCCTGGAGGGGCCTCTGGGGGGTGGCCTGCAAGCTCCCTCTGCCTTCCAGGTGGCCCAGCCCACACCACACCGACCACACACCGAAGCATCAGGCCCAGGCTGGTGCCCCTCTCCCACAAGCTGCTGGACTCCAAGGACAGCCACCTCCCCCTGGTCTTCCTGCATGGATTGTTTGGCAGCAAAACTAATGTCCAGACCATCGGCAAGACCCTTCAGCAGCCAACTGGAAGAAAGGTGCTGATAGTGGATGCCCGGAACCATGGAGAGAGCCCACACAGCCCTGATTCCAGCTATGAGGCCATGAGTGCCAACGTGGAGGTCCTCCTGCCCCATCTTGGCCTGGCCCCCTGCATCCTTATCGGATATAGCATGGGGGGCAAGACAGCCATGATACTGGCACTGCAGAGGCCAGAGCTGGTGGAATGCCTGATCTCAGTGGACATCAGCCCATTGCCGACCACAGCCATCTCAGACATCTCTTCCTACTTGATAGCCATAAAGTCAGTACAGATACCCAAGGAGCTGCCCCTCTCCCAAGTGCACAAAGTAGCAGACCAGCAGCTCAGTCCTCTCATTAAGGAGGAGAGCCAGGTGGCTGCTGAGTCAGGATGGAGGACACAGGACTCCACTATATGGCAATTCCTCCTTACCAATCTGGTGAAAGCCAGCAGCGGGCAGTTCAAGTGGAGGGTCAACACTGAAGCCCTGATCCACCAGATGGACAAGATCTTCGACTTTCCTCAGCTCCAGAAATCCTACCCTGGTCCCACACTCTTCCTCAGAGGCACCAAGTATAAATTCATCCAGCCTGATCATTTCTCCGAGATCAAGCATCTGTTCCCTCAAGCCCAGATCCTGTCTGTCACAGGGGCCGGCCACTGGATCCACGCCGACCTACCCTGAAGACGTACAATTCCTCACTCCCAGAGACTCACCTATCAGGTCCCCTTGCTTGCCCTTTTGTCACCTGTTCATAAGACACTTAACAGTTCTAACCACATGCTGCGCAAAAATTGTTGGATCTACGTTAAGCCCTAGCCTCCTTACTATGTAGGGGTGGCACTAAATGCCTCCATCAACCCTACTTCCAACAGGGAGAATTGTAAGTGGGACCAACCACGGCTCACCCTTGGGCATGTTCAGGGAACAGGCCTTTGCCTCACATCATCTAGCACCACTTTGTCGGGTTCTCAGTGTGGCTCCATTTGCAAACAAACTCAGGAGATTCAGGCCTCCAGCTCAGACTAGTTCCTGGCCCCTCCAGAAGCCTGGTGGGCGTGTCACGACAGCCTTACCCAGTGTGTTTCTGCTACCATGTTCCTCAGACACCAACAAAACCCTGTGCATCTTGGAGGCCATAATTCCCCAGGTCTCCCTCCTCCTGAGTGAGGAAGGCTGGTGCTATTTTTCCCCCAAAAGGCAACCGAGTTACTGTCAAAGGTGAGTGGTACCACTCCTCATCCCCATCTTACTGGGCCTAGGGCTTGTGGGCTCTGCCACCACTGGGACTGCAGCCCTAGGCAAAGGGGATCTCAGCTATAAGTGCACAGATAAACGTTGACCTCTACCACATAGAGCAGTCCATCTCAGTCCTAGAAAAACAAGAGGACTCTCTGGCAGAGGTGGTCCTCCAGAACTACAAAGGGCTTGACCTTCTTTTTCTTAAGCAGGGTGGCCTATTCACGGCCCTGGGAGAGGCTTGTTGTTTCTATGGTAACAACTCTGGGGTGGTGCAGGAAAGCCTGAGGTTGGTATGCCAAAATATTGCCAATAGACAGAGGGAGCTAGAAACCTCTGAGAACTGATATCAGGCCCTATTCCGTACATCCCCTGGGCTCACTACTCTGGTGTCAGCCCTGGCTGGTCCCCTCCTCCTCCTTATTATAGTCCTGGTTGTGGGCCCCTGCTTCATTAATTGTTTTCTGAAATTTGTCAATTCCCGCATAAATTCTGTTAAGCTGCTATTGGTCAGGGATCCCCATTACCAGTTTGCAAATTCCAGTCCCCCTGATTCTTATGATGAATCCCCTGAAATTGTGTCAAGGGATTGATGCACTTCAAAAAAGAATTGGGGAACATTGTGCCCTATCCCTTGCTTTACCCCTCCCCCACCCCATCCTGCCCCACAGTTTGTGCTCCTTTCTTCACAGAAATAAAGTCACACCGTGGGAACCCCTCCCTCGGTAGAAAGTAACCGCCCAACGCATAATTTTGGAAAATTGCCCAGAGCGCAGTCACCCTCCCTGTTCTGGAAGTTGCTACCTAACCACTTTCCTTATAAGGCTCTAAAACTAGGTATTAACCAATTGCTTTTCTCTGCTTCTATAAGTTCCTGCTTCTGCAAGATCTGACCATGGCAGTTTGTGGTATTTCCCTTTAAATTCCCTGACCCTATCACTGCTCAGGGGTGTTCGATTTGAGTCTTTACTCCAAACAGTCATGTGCTTGAATAAATCTACTTCAAAATTTATATCTGTGTCTTGCTCGCTTTTTTCGGCGTAAAACTATTAGTACAGTTGACTACATCAATAACAAAACTAACAGAAATAATATAATTATCTCAATCGATGCAGAAAAGGCTTTTCACAATACACAACAACAATTCCTATTAAAAACATTAGGAAAGCATAGGAATAAATTAAGTTTTCCTTAAAATGATAAGCAGTAATCATCTAAAACCATCAGCAAACGTTGTATGTAATAGGGATAAACTAGAAGCCTTTCCAATAGGATCCAGGGTAAACACAAGGATGCCCATCATCACATCTATTATTTAGTATTGTATTTGAATTATTAGCAATAACAATAAGAAATAGAAATTGAAGGAATTAGAATAGGCAATGAGGAAGATACTGTCATTCTTTGCAGATGATGTGATGGTATATGTAGAGAATCCTAAAGAGTCAAGTAAAAAACTAATTGAAACAAATAACAACCTTAGCAAAATTGCAGGATATAAAATAAACCCATATAAATCATCAGCATTTCTACATATTACCAACAAAGTCCAGCAGAAAGAGCTAAAAAGAGAAATTCCATTTAAAATAACTATAGACAATCGAAAATATTTGCAAGTCTACCTGCCAAGACAAACCCACAAACTACATGAACACAATTATAAAACTCTTAGCACAAATAAAGTCAGATCTAAACAATCGGAAAAATATCAATTGCTCATAGGTAGGCCAAACTAATCTAAAAAAATGACTATTCTGCCTAGATTAATTTACTTATTCAGTGTCATGCTAACAAACTACCAAAATATTCTAGCAAACTAGGAAAAATAATAACAAAATTCATCTAGGAGAACAAAAGCTCAAGAAAAAAAGGAATTTATTTTAAAAAATGCACAGAAAGGTGGCCTAGCTGTACCATATCTAAACCTAGTGTATAAAGTGGCAATCATCAAAACTATTTGGTACTGGCTGAGAAATAGAGTGGTAGATCAGTGCAACTGATTACGTACATAAGACAGTAGTCAATGACTATAGTAATCTACTATTTGATAAACCCAAAGATTCCAGCTTCTGGGATAAGAACTCACTGTTTGACAAAAACTTCTAGTGAAACTGGAACATAGTATGACATAAACTAGACAAAGACCATCATCTCATACCAAGATGAGGTCAAAATGGTGTAACAACAATGTTTCTAGCAGCTGCTGTGAGGTTGTAAGACCAATAACAGCAGCACATATGTGGGCTGTTAGCACAGCTTCTTTCAAATGCTTTTCTAAGGAAAGCAACTTTAAAGGGTTAACAACCTTACTTTAATTGAACATACATATATCATTCACTTAGTTCAAGGGAAAAAGTCTCTGAACTTCAGAGAAAACACAAAGAGAAATTACAAACAGAAATTATATAAACAGATCAAACAACACAAATCAGCAGAGAGGACTTCTAGCTGTCTGTCGGTAGTAATAGATACATAGTTACCAGAGAGAGAATCACCACCATCTTGGTTTTCAAGGTGGGGGGCGGTGCATTGGTAACTAAGGTAGGGCCAAGGAAGGGAGATCTGATTATATCTTCACTCCCAAGTAGGCCCAAAACTCCTAGCTACTAGGTGCTAAGCCTATGTGGGCATGAAGCCCTCAGGGTCCTAAGGGGAGTTGCTAAGACCAGAGCCAATAGTAAGAGCTTAAGTTCTGGTCCCTCAGATGATGTTTGATGATGGCTAAAGAGTGCATAAAATGGGAAGGGAGAGCTATTTGCTTACGGCTCTCAATTGGCTGTGTGCTGATGTGGAGACTCCAGGCAGATGTAGTTAAGAGCCCTCCAGCTTGTAAACCAGGATGTTGGGACTTTGTTAAACTCTGGTAACTATGCATTGAGATTTGAATTAGACAAGGTCTATCTGTTGATGTTTGTAATTTGTTTGTATTTGCTCCGAAGTTCAGGGTGCTGGCTTTTCCCCCCCAAACTAAGTGAATGATATTTGTATACTGGATTAAAGTAAGATTGTTAACTCTTAATGTTGCTTTCCTTAGTAAAGCAGATGAAAAGAACCTGGGCTTGCATCATTCAATGAGTTAGTTGTTGTTGGTTTTAAACCCTCACAGCAGCTGCTAGCCAGATTGTTGCAACAGGGGGAGGGAGAGGAGAGGGGACTTCTTAAGGGCTATCCAGAGTTTCCACTCAAACACTCTTCCAATGAGTGAGCCCCCAAGCAAAACCTCTCCTTCCTCAGTTCTGAGAGTTCCTAGCTTAACTGCTACCTGTGTGGGACAACAGACCACTGGCTCAAATAAAAAAACAGAGGTGTCTTGGTTTTCTCAAGGTAGAAACAAAACAGAAGCTTTATTTGATCAAGTCTCACAAGAATTGGGCATCTCCCACTACCAGGGCAGAGATGGTAGTGAAGAGAGGCAAGGGGGAGAAGGCAAGCAAGGGGATATATATCCTTGTACAAACAATTCTAAGAAATCCCACCCCAGAGGCTGGACCTCTGTCCCCATTTGCGGGGACAGGTGGCCTCACAATCTAACCAAGAATAAGTTTTACCCAATACCAGGACAGAAACTACAGAATTACCTTATAAGGAAACTTTAATGTTAAGATGGCGGTTTGTGAGTAGGCTAGGGGAGGGGGAGAGGGGAATGCCACCTGATTTCCCCAAAATCATATGATTTACAGGAAAACGAAACTTAGGCCTAGTGAGGTCTACATCCTAACTAAATTTGTACTATTTGAGTATCACCTTGCCTGGGTTATTCATAGGGAAGCTTTCACAATCTTGTATTCCATTCACAGCTGAGGTGATATCTACAAATCTAAAGAAGAAGGGAGAGAAAGACATTCCTAAAGGCTAAATAATCAGATTCCCACAGACTCAAATGTATCCCATTTCCCTTTTCTCTAAATATTGATTCTCAAACATTAATAATATATATATATACACACACACACATACATATTCCCTGTGAAGACTTCACACTTTATTCTCTCACTATCCCACACATACCTCTCCTGATCTAATTAGCAAAAGGGTGTAGGCCCTCCTACAAACAAAGATAAGATTCAATCAAAGGCACTTGATTGCCTTAGTGCTGAGAAGCACTCCAAAAGAAAAAAAAACAAGAAAAAGGCCCACTTTGTTTGTCCTTACAAATGGGTAGATAATTTGGACATAAAGGGTGATACTGTAAGCAAATTACGAGAGTAAGGAATGGAGCTATGTCACATGTATGGAGAATAGAACAATTTGTGACCAAACAAGGAATTAAAAAACATTATGAAATGCAAAATATATCATTTTGATTCCATTAAATTAAAAAGTGTTTGCCACAAAGCTTATGCAACCAAGGTGAGAAGGAAAGTAGAAAGCTGGGAAACAATTTTTCAGCCAGTGTTTCTGATAAAGGCCTGATTTCTCAAATTTGTAGGACATTGAGTCAAACCTATGAGAATACAAGTCGTTCTCTAATAAGTCATCAAAGGATATAAACAGGCAGTTTTCAGATGAAGAAATTAAAACTATCTATAGTCTTATAAAAATTGATCTAAATCACTATTGATTAGAGAAATGCAAATTAAAGGAACTCTGAGGTGCCACCTCACACCTATCTATTTGGCTAATATGACAAAAAGGGAAAATGATAAATGTTGGAGAAGCCATGAAAAAACTGACACATGACTGCATTGTTGGTAGAGTTGTGAACTGATCCAACCATTCTGGAGAGCAATTTGGAACAATGTCCAAAGGGCTATAAAACTGTGCGTATCCTTTGATCCAGCAATCCTACTAATAAGTCTATATTTAAAAGAGATCATTATAAAGGAAAAATATTCACATGGACAAAAATATTTATAGTAGTTCTTTTTGTGGTGGCAAAGAATTGGAAGTTCAGGGGATACCCATCAATTAGGGAATGGCTGAACAAGTTGTGGGATATGAATATAATGGAATACTATTGCACTATAAAAAATGATAAGCAGGTAGATGTTGGAGAAACTGGAAAGACTTACATGAACTCAGTGAAGTGAGTAGAAGCAGGAGAACATTATAATTAGTAACAACAACATTGTGCAAGGATCAACTATAAATGACTTAACTCTTCTCAGAAGTACAATAATCCAAGACAATTCCAAAAGACTCACGATGGAAAATGCTATGCACATCCACAGAAGGAATCCTGGAATCTGAACGCAGATCAAAGATTTATAACCATGTCATTTGCTCAGATCCGGAATTGCCTGGTCAGTTATTCTGAAAAAGGAAAAAGTAACTACAGCGGTTGGTGTGGCAACTTTGTTTAGTCTCTAATGATCTACTGGAAATCACCAAGTGCAATCTCAGGAGTTTTTATAGTGAAGTTAATTCATCTCCTTTACTAGAGTTTCTTCCCAACCTCTGGAACTGGATATTTTTATTAACTGTACTACATGGTTCAGGCAATTCCATGGGCTATATCATTTAACCCTACCCCCAACAGCCTGAATGAGCAGCTAAGTGGCAAATAGATAGAGTGCCATGGCTGAAATTAGGAAGACTCATCTCTGGCCTCAGACGCTTACTGGCTATGGGACCCTGGGCAAGTCACATAACCCTGTTTGCCTCGGTTCCTCATCTGTCAAAATTAAGTGGAGAAATGGCAAACTGCTCCAGTGTCTTTTACAAAAACAAACCCCAAAATTCAAATGAGGTCACAAAGAGTTGGACACAAATAGAAAATGACTGAACAACAGCAAGAAAAACCTGAATAGAATTACTATAAAGATATAAAACTGTGTCCTTGCAGGGTACCATATTTCACCATATAATCATCGCCACCCCATAATCAATGCAGCCTGTGTTTTCAGTCCAAAAATTGGTTTATAACCTTTCATTGTGTACTCCTCACATGGCATAATTCTGTTCATCATGCCTCTTAAAAGGTAAACAGAGAAGTAATGTATTTACCAGTGGCATATGGATTCATATTTATCTCTTATACATTGTGAGCTTCAGGCCTAGAATTCTCAGCACACCAGCATTGTCACTATATGTGATGCTAATCAGTGATTAAAGATCTTCAATGCCCATTTAATAAGCCTTAGGTGAAGCTAGTTAAAGAAGCTTGATTAGAGGAGGCTTGTTTCTGGAAGGCCCACATTCTTTTGCTAATGAGGTGATAAGCCCCAGGTCAACCCACCTCTTGTTAAGTAGGTAGGAAGTCCCAGGTCCACACCTTTGTGCTAATTAGGTCATGAGAGTTGTGAATCCTTTGGGCCCTGAAAAAGGGTATATATACCCAGAGGATAGGCATTGAATTTAGAACTCAGAGAACTGAGAATAGAGAACTCAGAACTCAGAGAAGCGATAATCCAGAGATTGGAGAATCTACAGAATGCAGAACTGAGAATTCACAAGGAGAATTCATCCCAAGGAGAAGGAGAAAGAGAGAGAGAGAGAGAGAGAGAAGCCAGAGAAAGAGAGAAACAAGACAGAGAAGACTACAAGCACTCTGAGAACTGCAAGGGCTTTCAGATCTGTGGGAGGAGAGGACACAGGAAAGCAGACCACTAGGATTTGTGACTCTACCTTCTCTGGCCTCTGCCCCTCTTGCCTTGAGGAAGAGGGAATGGCTCCTGTGCTGACAGCCAGGCCCCAAAAGCAATCAGTGACATTCAAGGATGTGGCCGTGGAATTCACCAAAGAGGAGTGGCTGCAGATGACCCCATCTCAGAAAAAGTTGTACAGAGATGTGATGCTGGAGAACTATAGGAACTTGGAGTCTTTGGGATTTGCAGTTTCCAAACCAGATGTGATCTACCATTTGGAAAGAAAGGAAGCATCTTGGATGCCAGAGGCAGATATTCCCAGAAGCAGCTGTCCATGGAGCAGAGAATTTACTGGCGATAAACATCCAGAAGATAATGAATGTGGGAAGGACTTCAAAGATAAGACATCTTTGTTAAAGCATAAGAGATTTCCTATGGGAGAAAATCCGTATGAATGCAGTGAATGTGGGAAGGCCTGCAGGGGTAAGACTCAGCTTACAGAGCATTACAGAAATCATACTGGAGAGAAACCTTATGAATGTAGTGAATGTGGGAAGGCCTTCAGATATAAGACTGGACTTACAATGCATCACAGAATTCATACTGGAGAAAAAGCTTATGAATGTAGTGAATGTGGGAAGGCCTGCAGGGATAAGACTCGACTTACAGTGCATCGTAGAATTCATACTGGAGAGAAACCTTATAAATGTAGTGAATGTGGAAAGACTTTCAGGATTAAAATACACCTTACAGTGCATCACAGAATTCATAGTGGAGAGAAACCTTATGAATGTAGCGAATGCGGAAAGGCCTTCAGATATAAAAGGGAACTTACGGTGCATCATAGAATTCACACTGGAGAAAAACCTTATGAATGTAGTGAATGTGGGAAGGCCCTCAGGGGTAAGAGAGAACTTACAGTGCATCAGAGAATTCATACTGGAGAGAAACCTTATGAATGTAGTGAGTGTGGAAAGGCCTTCAGATACAGGATTCAACTTACAGAGCATCACAGAATTCATACTGGAGAGAAACCTTATGAATGCAGTGAATGTGGAAAAGCCTTCAGATATAACACACTTTTTAAAAAGCATCACAGAATTCATAGTGGAGAGAAACCTTATGTATGTAATGAATGTGGCAAGGCTTTCAGAGACAAGACACAATTTACAGTGCATCACAGAATTCATAGTGGAGAGAAACCTTATGAATGTAGTGAATGTGGGAAGGCCTTCAGTACCAAGAAGTCCCTTGCTCTGCATCAGAGAATTCATACTGGAGAGAAACCTTATGAATGCAGCGAATGTGGGAAGGCCTGCAGGGATAAGACTCGACTTACAGAGCATTACAGAATTCATACTGGAGAGAGACCTTATGAATGTAATGAATGTGGGAAGGCCTTCAGGAGTAAGTCACACCTTACTGTACATCAGAGAATTCATTCAGGAAAGAAACCTTAAGAGCATAATGCAAGTAGGAAGGCTTTTAGAAGGAGTACACTACTTTATGTCCATCAGAAAATTCATCCTGCTAAGTTTCCTCATGAATTTCCGTAGTGTGGGAAAGCCTTCCACTGCAATTCAAATCTTATTAGATATCAAAAATTCATGTTGGAGAAAAAGCTTGTGTGGGTAGTGAATGTGGGGAGGCCTTCAGGAAGAAGCCACATCTTATTTTTCATCAAAGGATTCATACTGGGGAAATTCTTTATGAATGTGAGTAGTGTGGGAAGACCTTCCACCCCAAGTCAGATCTTTCTCAACTTCAAATAATTCATAGCTTCTGAATGTAACGTACAAGGGAAGGCTTTCCACCTGAATGTATCTTTTGCTCAACATCAGAGCATTCATACTGGAGAGAGACCTTATGAATTCGATGAATGTGGGAAGACCTTCATCCTGAAGACACTACTTGCTCAACATCAAAGAACTAATTCTGGAGAGAAACATTTAAGTTTGGGATTACCTTTAAACTAAGGACACTACTTTATGTCCATCAGAGAATTCATACTCGAGTGATTCTTCATGAATGTGAAGAGTAGGAAGATTCCCCCAGCTGACTAGATTGTGATTCTGAGTCTCTAGATGCAATTGAGAGATTCTTTATTTAGGTACCATGGGTGGAGACATCTCTCCCGTTTTTGGAGGCCTGTAAAGGGTCAAATATTTAGTGCTATGATCCCATGGACCTTCACTGAGGGAGATATTATGCTGGCTGAGTCAGAGGTTACTAAGTAAATGCTTTTGATAGCCTTAACTTTGGGCCCTGGGCACATGGCATTCAACACTCTTGTGGGTGACCTCTTGGCCATGAGATGAGCCTGACCCTAATATGTGATGAATAAATATTGAGCATGCTTGAGTGTTATTTCACAATCTGAGCTGTGCTCTTGATGTTGCCGGTGCTGCTTCTGTTCTTATTCATTTGGGTAGCCACTATGGAGTGTGAAGATTTGGAATCAACTTAATTAAAACTAAGTACCTCAATGGCCTGTGGCAGATGGTGATGCAGTGTGATTTCTAAATTGAAGTGCAGGTAAACAGCACAATTTACTATTACCTTCTCATGGTGGCCAAATGTCTTGTCATAATGGCAAGCAAAGTGGGACTTTTTGCTGTTTTTTCTTTTGGAGTGCTTCTCAGCACTAAGGCAATCAAGTGCCTTTGATTGAGTCTAAACTTTGTTTGAATACTGAGTCTTTGAATGAATCAAGAATCCTTGATTGGAAACAGTACATATACTCTGAGGGTAGCATTTGGGGCTTTGGGGCTCACTCATACGAAAATGTTTGTTTGATTTGGCCAGATGAGACTCTGAGTAGCTGTTTAGAGCTCCCTGACTTTGACTACCCAGATATTGGTGCTTCTCTCTCTCTGCAAACTATGTATCTATTACTATGGCCAGACAGTTAGAAGCTAGTCTATTGATTTGTGATATTTTCTCTGTTGGTAATTTCTGCTTGTATTTGCTCTGAAGTTCAGGATGCTGACTTTTGCCCCTGAACTAAGTGAATGATATATATATATGTTTAATTAAGTTGAGATTGTAAACCCCTTAAAGTTTCTTTCCTTAGAAAAGCAGATCAAAGAACCTCTGCTAGGAGCCCTCCTGTGTGCTGGTGTTATTGGCCTTCCCCTCCACAGCAGCCGCAAGCAGTATTGTTGTCACTGTATATTTCTGAAAACTGATTTACATGGTTTGTTTAGAGCACTGCAGTAATAATGGTGTTATCATTCAACCCAAAGAAGAGTCATAGGTGCAAGGGGAGCAGGTGGGCAGATGAAGCTGCCATGAGTAAGTCACTTAATATGGTTAAGACTTGCATCTTCCTGCAGTGACTAAACTGTATGGTTCATCTGCCAGTGATACATTAACATGAGAAGCATTTCTTTCTGATTATGGGTAAATATAAAAACTATTCTGTGGACTTCCTACTGAAAGTAATTGTGTTTGCTGAACAGCATGAAAACAGAGCTGTGGAAAGAGTTTTCAGTGAGTGAAAGGTTGGTGTGAGACTGGTGGAAACTAAAGGATAGTCAATACCAGCACAATTAAAAAAAAGTTTCACATCCAGGCTGGGCCGAGGCAGCACGGAGCATGTGGCTCTGGAGCTGGGCCTGGAGGGGCCTCTGGGGGTAGCCTGCAAGCCCCCGCTGCCTTCCCAGGGGCCCACCCTCCCTGGGGCTCCGGCCGCACACAGAAGCAGCAGCCCCAGGCCGGTGTCCCTCTCCCACAATCTGCTGGACTCCAAGAACAGCCGCCAGCCCCTGGTCTTCCTGCCTGGATTGTTTGGCAGCAAAATTAATTTCCAGACCATCGGCAAGACCCTTCAGCAGCAAACCGGCAGAAAGGTGCTGATAGTGGATGCCTGGAACCATGGAGAGAGCCCACACAGCCCTGATTCCAGCTATGAGGCCATGAATGCCGACGAGGCCCTCCTGCCCCATCCTGGCCTGGCCCCCTGGGTCCTCATCGGATATAGCATGGGGGGCAAGACAGCCATGATACTGGTGCTGCAGAGGCCAGAGCTGGTGGAATGCCTGATCTCAGTGGACATCAGCCCATTGACGACCACAGCCATCTCAGACTTCTCTTCCTACTTGGTAGCCATGAAGTCAGTACAGATACCCGAGGAGCTGCCCCTTTCTCAAGCATGCAAAGTAGCAGACCAGCAGCTCAGTCCTCTCATCAAGGAGGAGAGCCAGGTGGCTGCTGAGTCAGGATGGAGGACACAGGACTCCACTATATGGCAATTCCTCCTCACCAATCTGGTGAAAGCCAGCAGTGGGCAGTTCAAGTGGAGGGTCAACATTGAAGCCCTGATCCACCAGATGGACAAGATCTTCGACTTTCCTCAGCTCCAGAAATCCTACCCTGGTCCCACGCTCTTCCTCAGACGTGCCAAGCAGAAATTCATCCAGCCTGATCATTTCTCCGAGATCAAGCATCTGTTCCCTCAAGCCCAGATCCTATCTCTCGCAGGGGCCGGCCACTGGATCCACGCCGACCAACACCAAGACTTCATGACCAGTGTTAAATGCTTCCTGGCCTAGCAGTTGGTCATCTCCCATCTCCACTAGCTCAAGCATTCCCAGCACTGTAGGGACCAGGGAGCCCTTCCTACTGTTGAAGGAAGCTCAGCACCCTGGCTCCTGTCCACTTTATAGTGGGCACCACAAGCAATGTTTCAGACTTTAACCAATAAAGCTGTTACCAGCCTTCAAAACCAAAAAAAATGTTTCGTGTCATAGTTGCACCCCATTTTTTTGCAAAAACATTTGGCATACAATCTGCAATGACTATGTGGTGAAATGTGGTACTGACTGCCAAGAACTCATATTATCCATCCCCATATTATACTTCTGATTAGCCACCACAAATGAGACTCAAGAAAAGGTCTTCTACCCTACTCCCTTCACCTAAGTAAGGGTGCTTTCTTCCCTGGCGGTCTTCTCCTCAATACTCCCAGTAAAATATTTGGAATATTCCCTTGGAGTTATTGAGTGTCCCTTGGAATTAACAGTAATGTAGCTGTCAGTATCTAGCAGTTCCTAATAGAGTTGATGTTCCCACAGTGATTTGGGCCCCTCCCTTCTTCTTCCAAGTTACAGTAGCTCAAGTCCTAGGGAAAACAGCCCTCATGGGCTGGTGGTGAGGGAAAATTCATTCCAATTATCTCTTAAATCTTTATACAAAGACCGGGGAAGTTCCACATGATCAGGAAGGGTGGTGGAAAAACCAGATGCTTATTGGGACCAACCAGATATAGTAGAAACCTTCTGTGATGACCTCAGCTTTGGTCTTAATGTAAGGGCCCTAATTGCCCTGGTCCTGGATATCCTTATACAACTTATTAACACCTCTATATGATGTGGACACAACGTATGGTACCCTATGGGTTAAAGAGAATAATAAACTGCTTTTCCAGTACTTTGTGAGACCCCGTCTTGTAAACACCTGTAATAAATGGGTCTGAACAAATTCTAAAGCTGTAGAACCCATGAAATAGCAAAGGGAAATAGGTCTCCAGCCCAGAAGAGCCTGGATGGTCACTGGGAAGGGTCTAACAGACAGTGCTGGGAATGGAGCACAGCCCAGCATGGGCCACGCCAGGAGAGACCAGACCTGGAGTCAACTGGCTGGAACAGGCCTTAGGGTCATGATCATTGAGCTGTGCCAGTTACCAGACTTCTTAATCCATAAATGCCAAAGAACAGGTTAGTGGGAAACTGCAGGATCGAGGTTAGAGAGGTCCAGCCCCATCCCTGGGGATGGCAGAGGTGGTACAGCAGCAGTGGTGGCAACTGCAGGAAGCTCCTGAGGCTGCTTCCTGAGTCCCTGGCTCACATGGTGGGAGGAATCTAGCAGTGGATCAGAGTGGGAGTGCAAAGAGTGCTTTGTGGCCACAAAGGAAAGTTCTCTTGCTGTGCCCTGGTTGGATCTGGATTGTGGTCCTGCTTGGTAGTTCTTGGGGGAGAAGTACAGCTGTGACAGAGCTTGCAGTGATGGTGGAGTAGAAGTAGCTCTGAAAACAGTAGTGCTTGGACCCTAAAGCTTGGGACAAAGTACTCTCTACTCTGTAAGTGGTCATACCCTGACAAAAAGCTCAAGGGTCAAGTAGTTGGCTGGGAACATGAACAGGCAGCAAAAACAAACTCAGATTCAAACTCAGACTCAAACTCAAACTCTAACTCTAGACTCCCTGTTTGACAACAAAGAAGATCAAAACATACAGCCAGAAGAAAAGTCAAAGAGCCTACATCAAAAGCCTCCAAGAAAAATATGAACTGGTCTCAAGCCATGGAAGAGCTCAAAAGGGATTTGGAAAAGCAAGTAAGAGAAGTAGAGAAAAAATTGGGAAGAGAATGAGAGTGATGCAAGAAAATCATGAAAAACAAGTCAATGACTTACTAAAGGAGACCCAAAAAAATACTGAAGAAAATAACACCTTAATGAATAGACTAACCGAAATGTCAAAAGAGCTCCAAAAAGCCAATGAGGAGAAGAATAACTTGAAAGGCAGAATTAGCCAAATGGAAAAACAGGTCCAAAAGACCACTGAAGAACATAGCACCTTAAAAATTAAATTGGAGCAAGTGGAAGCTAGTGACTTTATGAGAAATCTAGATATTATAAAACAGAACCAAAGGAATGAAAAAAAAAATGGAAGACAACTGGAAAAACCACTGACCTGTAAAATAGATCCAGGAGATATAATTTAAAAATTATTGGAGTACCTGAAAGCCCTGATCAAACAAAGAGCATAGACATCATCTTTCAAGAAATTATCAAGGAAAACTACCCTGATATTCTAGAACCAGAGGATAAAACAGAAATTGAAAGAATAAACCAATTGCCTCCTCAAAAAGATCCCAAAAAGAAAACTCCTAGGAATATTGTTGCCAAATTCCAGAATTCCCAGATCAAGGAGAAAATACTGCAAGCAGCCAGAAAGAAACAATTTGAGAATTGTGGAAACACAATCAGGATAATACAAGATCTAGCAGCTTCTACATTAAGGGATCAAAGGGTTTGGAATAGGATATTCTGGAGGTCAAAGGAGCTAGGATTAAAACTAAGAATCTCCTACCCAGCAAAACTGAGTATCATGCTCCAAGGCAAAATATGGATTTTCAATAAAATAGAGGACTCTCAAGCTTTCTCAGTGAAAAGACCAGAGCTGAATAGAAAACTTGACTTTGAAAAACAACAATCAAGAGGAGCATGAAAAGGTAATCAAGAAAGAGAAATCATAAGGGACTTACTAAAGTTGAACTGTTTTGTTTACATTCCTACATGGAAAGATGATGTGTGGAATTCATGAGACCTTTCTCAGTATTAGGATAGTTGAAGGGAATATATATATATATATATATATATATATATATATATATATATATATATATATATATATATATATATATACATATATATATGGAGAGACAGAGACAGAGTGCATAGGCATAGGGTGAGTTGAATATGAAGGGATAATATCTAAAAAAATAAAATTAAGGGGTGAAAGAGAAATATATTGAGAGAGGGATAAAAGGAGAGATTGAATGGGGTAAATTATCTCACATAAAAGTGGCAAGAAAAAGCAGTTCTGTGGGAAGGGAAGAGGGGGCAGGTGTTGGGGAATGAGTAAGTCTTGCTCTCATAGGATTTAACCTGAGGAGGGAATAACATACACACTCAATTGGGTATCTTACTCCACAGGAAAGTGAGGGGAAGGGGACAAAAAAGGGGGGATAATAGAAGGGAGGGCAGATGAGGGAGGAGGTAATCAAAAGCAAACACTTTTGAAAAGGGACAGGATCAAGGAAGAAAATTGAATAAAGGGAGACAGGATAGGATGGAAGGAAATATAGTCAGCCTTTCACAACATGAGTATTGTGGAAATATTCTATGTGATGATACATGTGTGACCTAAGTTGAATTGCTTGCCTTCCTAGGGAGGATGGGTGGGAAGGGAAGAGGGGAGATAATTTGGAACTCAAAGTTTTAAAAGCAGATGCTCAAAAAAAGTTGTTTTTGCATGCAGCTGGGAAATAAGATATATAGTGAATGGGGCATAGAAATCTATCCTGCCCTACAAGAAAGTAAGGGGAAAGGGGATGGGGGGGAGTGGGGTGACATAAGGGTGGGCTGACTGGGGAATGAGGCAATCAGAATATATGCCATCTTGGAATGGGAGAGGGTAGAAATGGGGAGAAAATTTGTAACTCAAAACCTTGTGGAAATCAGTGTTGAAAACTAAAATACTGAATAAAAATGATAAAATTCAAAAAAAAGAAATAAAAGAGAAAGAAGAGATTGGTGCTGAATTTAATATGTCCAAAAATAATGACAACCATTTGTGATTCAAGAAATTAAGTAATTAGAAATAAGACATACAAGGCCTAGGACTAAAACTTGGCCTTTGAAATAAACAGGCTTATCCTGTTTAATCCTTTATCCTACATATATTTATGCCTTTACAAATGCAAAAGGGGCACAACTGTCCCAGGGTGATGTGCAAAATGGGCTCTTAGCACTCAGTTCAACCAAGTGCCCTGGAAGCGTTTGGCTTTTGTTTCCTTTGATTAATTCAGTGTATTTCATTGAGTCTTACTAGGTGAAGCCCCAGGCCCAAACCCCTATTAAGTGCTAAGCCTATGTGGGTGTGAAGCTCCCAGGGTACTAAGAGGAGGTGCTAACTCAAGAGCCAGTCATAGGAACCTAAGTTCTGGTCATTCAGATGACATTTGATGGCATCTGGAATGGCATAAGAAGAGAAGACAGAGCCATTTGCGCAGGGCTCTCACTCTTGGTGGTGTGGAGACTCCAGGCAGCTGTAGCTAAGAGCCCTCCAGCTTGTAAACCTGGATATTGTGACTTTGTTAAATTTTGGTAACTGTGAATTGGGATTTGATGTTCATGATTTGTTCGTATTTTATATTTTGCTCTGAAGTTTAGGGTGCTGGCTTTTTTCCCTGAACTAAGTGAATGATGTCTGTATGCTGGATTAAAGTAAACTTGTCAACACCTTAACATGGCTTTCCTTAGTAAAGCAGATCAAAAGAACCTGGGCTTTTTAAGTGTGCTGGTAGCATGCTTGTTGTTGGCCTTGTGTTGGTCTTTCACCCCCACAATAGCTCCTAGCCGGATTGTTGAAACAGGTGATTTTCTTAAAATTGCTAATTTTGTCCAGTTCTAACAATAAGCAAAGAATCTGGGATGCCATCATATACCTTCTCATATGGCTTTTTCTTTTCCCCATTGAATATCATTATACTTGTACACAGACCTTTCCTTTTGCCATGTTAGTTTCCAATCCTTTTTTTGTTGTTAAACATGGCACTATGAGTTCAATTTAAATTAGGAAAATCAAGCTGCCTCTTCTGTTTCAATTCGTCATCATCATCACCAACTGAAATAATTCTAGCATAAAAATATGTTTTGTACTACCTTGTCATTTTTTTTTGGTGATGATATATGGAGCAGAAAGTAAATAATGGCAGAACATGGAATTGAACTTTATAGTAAAAATAGCCTAAATATCTGCTTCAAAATCTCCTTTGGGGATTGTGCAGCCCTTTATCAGCAAAGATCAGGATTTAGAGTAAAACTATATTTAAATTCTTTTTGGATGCAGGATATAGTATGTGGTCCATAAAAGGAAAATTACATTGTCCAGTAGATATAGATTGTTCACATAATATATAATTACAGAAATATAAAAAAAACCTTACCTCAAATATCCTGAATGTAATAAATAATTAAAATTGAATAAGGAAACCCTAATCTTGACATTTTAAAAGAACAAGTAAATCTGATAAAACAGACAATCTTGGTGAGAAAAATGGAGAGCTTTATTGTTGTCACATATTAACTACATTCTATTCATTCTTCAAATTCAAACAAGTAGAGATGGAATGCTCAATGATACTATTAAGGGCCATTAAAAAAGAAAGGGCAGATTGAATTTTTCCCCCTTTCTTTTATTTGGGCTAAGGAAAAAGCAAATACACAGCCAAAAAAATTTCATTAGCATTTGCAACCTTTTTTTTTTTAACCTTGATTTAAAACAAAACAAAACAAAAACAGTTATCTTGCATAATGTCATCTGGCATAATACAAGTCTAGCCTGAAAGCATCAAGAGATCTTCAGCTGAATTAACTGGACTGAAGCAACTGGCCCTCCCAGTTTTATAACTAGCCATGAAGTACTGGGAAGCCTATCTCTGGTGAAAAAGGTTTCCCTCTTTCACACTTACTGGCTCATTAACAATCCCTGGGGAATTTTTTTAAATTTTTACATCTTCAGGTGAGGGGAAACATAAAAAGAAGTGCTTGATGTATGATAGGAACCTATATACTTTTATATAGTTGATACTGATTTATAAATTTTTTAGTGTTCTCTTCACCAAATTGTAAATACCATATTCCACCTCTCTATTTGTGAGAAATCTGTATAACACATGCAATATTTATATGTTTGGGCCACCTTTGTGTGCTTTTTGGGGCACAGGATAATTTTTGGAAGATTTGCCTTTTTTCTTTCTCTGATATTGTGATCTTTGGGTTTATTTCTTCCTCTGATATTGGATTATTTAAATGATCAATTTATCTCTGAATCAGCTTTGATAATTTATATTTTTGAAGAGTATCATATATATTTTTTCAATGACCTATTTTGCTAAAAATTAAAAGTATGTCCATTAATTCAGGAATGGCTAAATAAATTATGGAATGTGAATATAATATAATACTATTGTATCATAAGAATGAAGAAATAGATTATTTCAAAGCAACATGAGGTGTATATGAACTTACACATGGGTGTGTACAAATATCCCAAAATATCGAATCAATATTAACTAATAAAATCCTCAATACATTAAGAAAATTATTCATCAGCACAAATACCTGGCAGTGACTTAGTCAGACTCCTTCACTCTTACAAAAGCAAAAATAAAGCAAACAAAAAAATTAAAATCCAACTCAAAAATACTTGAAGGAGAAAATAGCTCAGAAGTCAAGTGAGGAAGCCCAAGACAAACTACTGGAATTAGAAGAAAGTGACTGAATCTAAGTCCTAAAGGAAAAAAGCTGAATATAAACTCAAATAAAAGACTTGGGTTAGATGTCCCATGATAGTTTAGGGTCCATAAGTTGAACAGAATGAAATACTCTTAATCCATCTGACAGTTAACAAATGGAGGTCTTCTAGACCTGGCAGGGCAGAAAAAGGATATCAAAGATAAAGTGTTAATTCACTAGAACAGAGATTCCTAATCTTGTTCACAAAGTCAATCTCTTATCACAAGCCTCAGGGAAAGGCCCTCACTGTTTGTGTACGTAAGTGAACAGGAAGCATCATTAATACAATACATTCCCAAAGTGTCTATCACACAGATTTCTCCAAACTTAAAATGTTGTTTAAATGTACCTAGATACAATTCTATAGGATAAAAATAAACTTTGCCATTTATCACTTATTAGGCATAATATGGCAGAATGTCCTAGCTAAATGCCATTTAGATATGAAAATATATAATGAAGGGCAATCTTAGAGGATAATGCTCTTCTCCATTTCATTTTTTCCTCATCTCCTATTTTCATTTGACTTCAAGCAGTTTCTCTGTTAATCTAGTTTTTTTTTTTTGATCAAGTGCCCAGTGGATACAGAGTACAAAGTTACAACAGATAGTTCAGTTTCTGAAGGAAAACATCAATATGACATCACACTATTTAAAATGAAAGTTAGTTGCAAGTAATGCTGACAGAAAAGAATTTGTTTGGATTCCTTTAGAATGTTAGAAAATAGGCTACATGAAGGTTGCTAGGAAGAAGTGGCTGTAAATAGCACTTCATTTTTAAAAGCAAAGTTTTATTGATCTTTTAACATCACCAACAGTATACTCCCCACCTCCAACCCAGGGAGTCATTCAGTTCTAACATTCTATATGTTATGAGACGAAATGTCACTTTTGACTAACATTTCATCATATATCACACCTGGGGGTACCATTAATTCTCAATTAGCTTCAGTAATGAGAGTATCGTTAGTGTGGCCATTCAAATACAGCTATTTTTTCCCAAACATTGCTTTTTCTTTAGGACTGGTTTGTCTTCTTGATACCTTTTCATTAGACTCTTCCATGTATAGGATCAATAGTAGTGACCCTCTCATAAAATTTAGCACATCACAGGAAATTGGGCCTGTCAGATATAAGAAGGCATATAAGGGATAAAGGAATGATTCTTAGGGATACACTGGAGGAGTCAACCCTGCAATCCTTTGTATCAACAGGTACAGAATGATATAGTAGAAAGAGCACTAGTAGACACAGGGTTGGGTCACATGGTTCAAGTCTTGGGTCAGCCACTTAAAAGCTCCACTATTCCATCCTTATTGTCTGCTTAACCTCTCAGGGAATCAATTAATTTATCCATAAAACAAAAGAGTTGTAGAAGATGAACTCTAAGGCCTTTTTCAACTTCAAATTCTTATAATGATGAGTTCTCAATTTAGATTTAATGCACTTAACAATTGATCTATGTTTGCATAATCAGAAACTGACCAAAACTATGTCTTTAGGGCTTTTAACAAAAGCTGTTAGAGAATGAAAAGTACCTCCCTTTGTTTGCTTCCCATTCTTTTGATGTTACAGCATATGCACATTGTGTCAATTATGACAAGCTGAAGGTTGTCACTTTTGATAAGCTCACTATGGAGAGCATATGTCTTCTATAGTACACTTCAAATGAGATTACTTTATGACTCAAAAACCAACTGACACCCTCAAAATGAAGAATGATGAAAAATTTCAAGTTCTGTTTGTGTCCAGTATTCAAGTATCTCAGTTGGAACACCAATAAATTGTTTATTTTACCTAACATACAGAAAGTGATAACAGACTTAATGTCATATTTTGCTCTCTTTTTTTATCTCTGGACATTTTCTCCCTTCTACTGAGTTTTCATACTGGTTTTATCACGTTATAATCTCTAACAATATTCCACCCTCATCCCCAGTGGAAAAAAAATACAGAATCTGAATGGAAGTCCAATTTCTATCATTGATCCATTGGATTAAGGATTTTTGTGAACAATTTTATTCCAGGAACATAGAGAGATTCATTACTTAGCCTTATTATATCTTAAGGCTGTTCACTGTGATTTCAGATCTAAATGTGAGTGTAAAAACACAGCTCTGGTGAAAAACAGAGTATAAGTTCTACTATCAAGAAGATAAATGGGGAGAGAAGAGGTTAGAGGGAGAGAGAGGTATGCACATATGTATATAGAAGGGGAGGAGGCTGATTCTGATCATCACTTATTTATCAAAATAAAGTATAGGTACATACATAAAAAGAAAGAGTACTACCTAAGAAATTTCAACACAAGTAATATAAATAGGATATGATAATTCTACATGTCACAAGTTCAAGTTGTTAAGAAAATTCTTAAGTTATTAATAAAATAAACAAAATTTGGCATATTTAAAATCATAACCCAATTATAATTTCTAGATAGCTATTACCATCTTCATCCCATGGCCAAAATAATCTCTTTTATAAATAAATCTAGTCACACTACATCCAAACTTAAAATTCTGCAGTGTTAAAATTAAAACTCCTCTGCAACAATTAAGGGCTTATAAGACTTTCCTTTTTTTAAATTTGACTTATGTTGTAAAATTAAAGAACATTTATTGTCTCCTTGCCTCATTCTCCCATAACTGAAAAAAAGCAAATTTTGTAACAAACATGCAAAATCTGTCAAATAAATTCCAGTGTTGTCCATATCCACAAATAAGACTCATTTGATATAGAACCTTCACCTTTTTCTCAGGAGGAATGTGATAGATCATTTTGTTAATTACAATTCTTAAGTCTTGAAAGGGTTGACTTCTGATGCCAAGATGATGTAAATTAGGCAGGAATTTCCCAAAGCCCTCCCAAATTCCTGTCCAAAAAACTTTAAAACCACTTCTTACCAGTGCTATAGAAAAGGTCTGTCTCACTGGGGTTAGAGGGGAAAGAGGACCCAGAGCAGCAATAGGTTTGCCACACAGCAAGAGGCCTACAGCAAAGCTCCAAGTACCAGGGCAATCTAGCAAGTCCTACCCCAACTCCCCACTCTCCTCCCTGCTCCAGCCCCCACAGGCCAGAAGTCCTCAGGCAAGCCAGTAGTCTGTGCAGCACAGTGAGGCCCTACCACAGTGAAACCACCCCCAGGACAGGTCACCAGGGAGGACTCACCAGCATTGCAGACTAGTAGCAAGGCCCTGCCCTAGGGATGGCCAGCAGTGAGACCAAACACCCAGGGCCAATCAACAGTCAGACCTCACCCCCAGGGCCTGCCAGCAGAGAGACCTTGCTTCCATAGCAACCCAACAGCAAAGCCCTCCTCTTGGGACAGGCCATCAGTGAAACATCACACCCAGGGGAAGCCAACAGGGAGACCCTGCCTAGCACAAACTAGCAGAACGGCCTTTCAAGACAGCAGCTAGGTCTTGAAGCCCAATGAGAGCCAGCCACAAGGCCCCAAGACCCAGCACACAAAGCTTGGGACAGTGCAGGAGCAGAGGCTAATTCTCACATAAAAATACCAAGTCACAAGATAAGCAGAAAAAAAAATGAGCAAAAAAAGAAAAAAAAACTTTGACTACAGAAAGTTCCTGTGGTGAAAGGGAGGCACAAATCAAAGCACAAACTTAGAAGGAGACAACAATGTCAAAATGACTACACGTGAAGCCTCAAAGAAAAATGTAATTTGGCCTCAGGCCCCAAAAGAACTCCTGAAAGAAATTAAAAAAGGATTTTTAAAAGGCAAATAAGAGAAGTAGAAAAAAAATTGGAAAGATAAATGAGAATAATGCAAGAGAAATATAAAAAAAGAGTCAACAGTTTAGTAAAAGAAACAAAAAAATATGGAAATATGTATACAAAAATTCACTAATCCTAAAAAATAATTGGGTCAAAGAATAAGTCAGAGAAACAATCAATAATTTCATTAAAGGGAATGACAACAATGATACAACATATCAAAATGTATGGGATGCAGCCAAAGTGGTGAAAATTTATATCTCTAATTGCTTACATCAATAAAATAGAGAAAGAACAGATCAATAAACTAAACAGGCAATTAAAAAATAGAAAAAGAATAAATTATAAATCCCCTATTAAACACTAAATTACAGATTCTGAAAATCAAAGGAGAGATTAATAAAATTGAAAGTGAGAAAATTATTGAACTAATAAAACTAGAAGCTGGTTTTATGGAGAAAAAATAAAATAGATAAACCATTTGTAAATTTGATTTTTAAAAAGAAAATAAAATTATCAACATCAAAAATGAAAGGGGTGAATTAAGCACCAATGAAGAGGAAACTAAAACAATTTTAGGAGCTATTTTACCCAATGATATGCCAATAAATTTGACAATCTAAATGAAATGAATGAATGTCCACAAAAATACAAATTATCTAGATTAACAAATGAAGAAATGTAATGCTTAAATAACCCTGTCTTAGAAAAAGAAATTGAACAAGGCATCAATGAACTTCCTAGGAAAAATCTCAAGGGCCAAATGGGTTTGTGACCTGGCCCGCAGGTCACACAATCGTGGGTTAGCGAAGCTGGAGAGGTCCGGGGGAGCTAGGCTCGAGGGGAACCTAATGGCTCTAAGGGCCAAGAGGCTCGGGAACGGGATCACGGAGAGGAAGGAGACTAGACGCGCTGCTGGTGAAAAAATGTCTCTCTTTATTGTTCCTGGTAAGGGTTTTTATGAGCATGTTATCAGAATGCCACGTCCCCAGAGGGGTGGCTATGCATAGGACGCAGGCCTGCGTCATATCCCAGAAACGAGAGTTAGCCAGGAAATGAGAGCTAAGCGAGAAATGAAAGCTAGCGAAGGGAGGGGGCGCGGGTCAGGCAGAGGGGAGGGGTAAGGCGATTTTCCAGTCTCCGGCATGTCCCCCATTTTTATTTTAAGGAAAGGGTGACTGGCCTGTCTTAGGCTATGCAACTTGGGTCTGATAATGAGGTGAGAGCGTCTGGTGTACAATGGATTTTGAGAGCCCGCCCTTGATCACTGTCTTAGGTCATCCAGGCGGGGTGTTTACAGTAGGGTACTACAGCCCTGCGACTTGCGCCACTGGAGGTTGCCCGTCATGGTGATCAGAGGGTCTTACGGCCAGTTTCAACCAGACCTCAACCATCCTTCATTCAGGGTTGCAATAATCCCGTCATGGGCTCAGCCACAGCCGTCCTTCAGAGGGTCAGCAGGACTGTTTAAATGGAGAAAGAAGGGTGGGAAGAGTGAATTCAAAGGTCAAAAGATAAGAATTTGGTGACAGAGCTAAGGCGAAGCTGGTCGGGCAAAAAGGGAAAGAGGTTAATTGGCTTTATTTGCACAAGGCACAAAGGTTTGTCTTCCAACGCCGATACCAGGGCTCCTTTAGAAGGTCTTCCGTGAATTGTAGTCGCTCTTCCTGCTGTTCAGTGGTGTCTTGTTCCTGTAGTCTGCTGTAAAATATGTGGCTCTTCCTGGCAATGGCTGCATGTGTCAGTAAGGCTAGGGGCATTGGGGTGCCCAGGGTCATACAGAGCCAGCAGTCTTTTGCAAGGTCAGGGTTGGTAATATTGAGCGCCTTATGAGTTGAAGCAAGAATGTCATAGGTCTGGACATCAAGATCCACACCCCGTCCTCGAGGTAGAGCTAGCGGGTGGTATTGTAAAGGGGGATACATGGCTTTGATAATTTCGTCCACGCGCTCTTTGACCTCCATTTCTCTGATTTGATCAGTAGGGCCCCCGCCATCAGAGACGTGAATGGGTGCGTGGAGTGACCAGCAGACATTTTTCCCAATGTTAATTTTGTCACAAGAGGCTTGGGCATATTTGGTAGTTGGACCTGAGATCTGAATAGGGCCCCAGTCGCCTCCAGTGCTCCCCCCATACGCTCTTTGTTGGCGGGCGGTGAGATAAGTGCCTGATTTGCCTGTACATTGCTGTGTGCTAGTGTAGCACGAGGAATGAAGGGCCTGGAGGTAAACACAATCAGAGGGACAGGGTCCAGGGATGCCATTATTCTGGGGGATAATTTTGACTTTTCTTACGCATTGGTAGGATTGTCTGGAGATTCCCGTGCCGGTGTGGTGGTACTGGAGGTAAGCTATCTTGTCACCGCAATCAATGGCTCGAGTAAAGGCGGGAGGCATAACAGTGATGATGCCGCCTTTACAGTCACAGGGGGCTCCGAAGAGGGCATGGCGCAAGTCTGTGCCAGGGGGAGGCCCGAAACCGGCGTCGGTCTCCGCGAACAGGAGCAGGGAGATCAGCAAAGTGGATATCATTTTCTAAAGAAGACAAGAAAAGAAATAGCTTCGTCTCAGGGTAAGGCAGGGCCCTGGACTCAGTGTTTAATGATGGCATTATCTACTAACTTAAGCAACCGTTCAGGTAGCCATCTGGCGTTTTGTGCATTGGAATCATATATACAGGCATGTCCCTTGCCCCATATAAGGACTGGATCAGGGCCATGCCACTGATGGGTGAGGGGATCCTTCCATTTCACTTGGGCATAATCATGGGCTGACGATGGGTGCCAAAGGCGATCTGCGGCGGATATGCCATGAGCGTCCAATGTAAGAAAATTTAGGTCTGACCCCGATTGCAATTTAGATATCATTCTTTTCAAAGTCTGATGGGCTCTCTCAACAATACCTTGTCCTTGGGGATTATATGGAATACCTGTGATATTTCTGATGTTCATATATGCACAAAACTGTTTAAAGGATGAACTAACATATCCCGGTCCATTATCAGTTTTGAGAATTTTGGGTTTAGGCCCTATGGCTAATGAGGCCACAATGTGATTGATTACGTGCTTGGTGGCTTCTCCCGTTTGTAGGGTCGCTATGAGGAAACCACTAAAGGTATCTATGGAAACGTGGATGTATTGGAGTTTACCAAAAGGTGTGAAATGAGTGACGTCCATCTGCCACAGTTCCCCGGGAACCAGGCCTCGGGAGTTCACTCCAAGGTGAGGTTCAGGCAGGAGCACCAGACATCCTGGACATTGTTTGACAATCTGTCTAGCCTGTTCTCTGGTGATTTTATAAATTTGACTTAAGCTGTGGGCATTAAGATGGTGCAACTCGTGTGCCTTGGTGGCAGTCTCTATGGGGGAGGGTTGCAATACAGAGGCGAAAACCAAGTGCTTGGAAGCCGCATCAACAGTATCGTTCCCTTTTGCCAATGGTCCAGGGAGGTCAGAGTGCGCTCTGATATGGCAAATGAAGAAAGGCTGTGCTCTTTCTCTGATCAGTTTTTGTATTTGAAGGAACATAGAGAATGCATTGGTGGAAGGTTTTATATAAGGAACAGTTTCAAGCTCGGGGATTGAATTAGCAATATAAGCACTATCCGTGTATATATTCATTGGGTCTGGTACATGTTCAAAGACCCAAAGTATAGCGGCAAGCTCCACTAGTTGGGCTGACTTATAAGGTGTATGAAAGGAAGTTAGATTTGAGTCTATAGATATGGCAGCAGTTCCTGAGGAGGACCCGTCAGTGAAGACTAGACGAGCATTTTCTAGAGGATCTTTTTTAGTGATTCTGGGGAAGGCCACTGGATTGTCCCTAAGAAATTGGATCAATTTGTCAGGAGGGTAGTGATTATCAAGGATTCCCTGATAAGATACAGAGGAGATGGCCCAAGTATCATCATTCTGTTGAAGCCATGACAGTTGTGCAGAGGTGTAAGGGCAGACAATGTGGTCGGGGTCTTTTCCAAAAAATTTGACTGAAAGAGACCTGCCTTCCTGAAGGAGGGAGGCAGTAAGAAGCGGGTAGGTGGGTAGCACTTTGGTGGGTGTTGCAGGACCATGGATCCAATATAGGGGCAGGTCCTGCCATAAAAGGCCCGTAGGGGAGAATGATATAGAAAAGATAAAAAACCAGAGTTTTTTCTGGGGGTTATAATATCCTATTTTTTGGGCCGAAATAGCATGATTTATTTTTTGTAGGGCAGCCTCACCTTCTTTAGTCAGAACACGGGGCGAGGTTGGGTTGGAGTCACCTTTCAGAATGTCAAAGAGGGGTTTCAAATCTCCTGTGGTGATTTTAAGGTAAGGGCGTAGCCAATTAATATCACCCAATAACTTTTGGAAGTCATTCAGCGTGTGCAAATGATTTGTCCGTATCTGAGCTTTCTGTGTTATAATATGAGAGGAATGCAATTCGAATCCAAGAAAAAAGAAAGGGGAGGCAAGCTGGACTTTATCCGGGGATATGTATAATCCCCTATCTTTTAAGGCAGTTATTAGCAATGTGGTGATCCTAAGTAATTCCTGCTCGCAGGGCCCAGCAATAAGAATGTCATCCATATAGTGAATGATATAAAGTTGTGGAAATTGTAAGCGAAAGGGGTCGATTGTCTGGGCAACATACTTCTGGCAGAGGGTAGGGCTGTTGGTCATGCCTTGTGGGAGAACTTTCCATTGAAAGCGAGGAGAGGGTCCTACGCAATTGGTAACTGGGACAGTGAAGGCGAATCTTTTGGAGTCGTCGGGGTGGAGAGGAATGGAAAAGAAGCAGTCCTTGAGATCTATTACAATTTTTTGGAAACCTGCCGGGATTGCTACGGGTGCAGGGAGACCCGGTTGTAGCGATCCCATGGGGATCATGGTGTTATTGACCGCCCTTAAATCATGGAGCAATCTCCAGGCACCTGACTTCTTTTTAATAACAAAAATTGGAGCATTCCAAGGAGAGTTGGAGGGTTCTATGTGACCCGCAGTCAATTGTTGTTGAACTAACATTATTGCAGCCTCTAGTTTTTCTTTAGGGAGGGGCCACTGGTCAATCCAGACGGGAGTCTCAGATCTCCATGTAATTTTATCCGCCTGTAGGCTGGGGGGACCAGTGGCCCTTATGAAAAATGTGTCTGGAAACCAAGGCCGGAGCGGTCAGGGTGAGATTGTATATGTAAAAGTTGAGTGATGCCTTGTTTATTTTTTCCTAGTCCTTGGCGAGGTAAAAAGCCTTGACTTAGCATTTGCTCTGTAACAACTGAGCTAGGGCTGCACATGATAACTCCCATTTGTGAGAGGATATCTCTTCCCCACAGATTAACGGGGAGGCATGGGACTACAAAGGGATGGATTGTTCCTCTATTACCCTCTCGATCTTCCCATTGCAACAGCTGTGTTGATTGCATAGTGTTGGAACTTTGCCCTATACCTTGTAAGTGGGTCAGGGAGGGCTGTAACGGCCAGGCAGGTGGCCAGTGTGCCTCAGAAATAACAGTTGAATCAGCCCCGGAATCGAGTAGGCCCATAAAGGATTTTCCCTGTATTTTAAGCATTAGTGTGGGCCTCTCTTGGGACAAGGCTTGGGCCCAGTAAATGTCTGAGGACCCGGGTACAACAAAGTAGCAAAGTCAAGAACAGGGAATAGAGCCTTTGTTGCGACATGTATTTTAATTTCTACAGTTCCTATGTATATGATTTAATTTATTTGAGGACTTTAGGGGAAAGGCACATCAGAATAAAAGGGCCTAAAGAAGAAAAGGCTGCTTGTACACAGGGCAATTATTTTGAAAAGAAGCCAACTCTCTATAGTATATTCGCAGCCAAATCACTTTTTAAACTTTTCAAGTCACAAACTTAGGAAAATCACAGCAAGTTAGAAATACCTATATCTATTGAGCTAATTCCTATTTTAGGAAGTATTTCTGTTTCTCAGGAATGTAATAAGCAACAGTCTTTTGGGTAACATATGTTCAGATTGGCTCTCATTCTCTGGTCATATTTCTCTATTTTGGAAGCTTTAAGCCATTTTTAAATTTAAACAGGAACAAGGGTCACTAAATTGCACATAAGGATCTCTGTAGTTGTATATTGAAAACTACTATTAACTCTATAGATTTAATACCGTTATGTCATTAAATATTTTCCAACTTTTTTATCTATACTAGTCTCATGGTGATTCTCATTCACCACACAGGAATTAAAACATCTTTGTATATACTTCTGACATAGAGCTGGAATTCTTAACCCCCCAAGGAGTCTACGGATTGGAGGGGGATACAGAATATCTTTCGTCATATAAACTGATTTTCCTTCACATTCATACGTGTATTATTATTTTGAGAATGGTTTCCTATGCTTCACCAGATTATCTATGGTTAACAGAATCTGCTAAATCAAGATCTTAATGGTTCTAATTTTCTCAAGTAAATTTTACTTCTGTGTTTACTCCTTAAAAAGCTTTTTGGAAGTGAGAACTTTGAATTTGCCAGTCTAAGGTGAGTGGGACTCCGGAAAAGATCCAGTGGTACCATGTCCCTTTCTCCTCATACTGGGGAGCTCAAAGTGTCTCTTTAGTAGAGATTCATGCATATTCCGAATTTGCCTTAGTGCCAAATGGTATGAGAAATTCTGACTTTATCTTAAGCATCAAATCAGGAGTAACACATTTGAATTTCAGGGAAAAGGTCCCCGCCTCCTTTCTTGTCTCTCCACATTCCAAATTGGCCAGATCTGGGATGGAGGGAGACAGAAAGAGCATATATATATATATATATCATTTTTTTTAAAACAACTTCCCAAAAGTTTCCACCTTGCACTCTCAAAACCTCTATTCACACTATATGTGCAAATAGATTATGCCTTTTTTAAACCTCCTTCACACGTCTCTTCCCTACATGGTTAAACTTTCTTGCCTTTCCTTTCTGGTGGACTTTGATGAAAGCCCCTGTAAAACTGCACATACTTTATTTCTTTCTAATTCTGACCTGACACTCCTCTTTACCTTTCCATCACATAACTTAAACAAGAAAACATTTTTCTCTCTCTTTCTCTCTCCCCCGCCCTCCCGCTCCTCTGCATGCCAGGAGGAGTCAGGGAGGGAGAGAAAGCCAGATAGTGGACATTACAGGGTGTCAGATTACACACACACAGAAGCACAGATACAGACAGACACAGACACAAAGATACAGAAATCCAAAAGCTTTTTGTTTTTCGTTTTCCCTGGGAGAGCTTTTCTCAAAACACCAGGAAAAATCCATTCCAAGCAGCGCGAGAAAGTGGCGCGAGACAGGATTCCGCCTGAACGAGTAGCTGGCGGGCACCTTTGTCTCCTGTTGATCCCTCAATAATGTCATTAATTAAGGTCCAGAGGGAGAAGGCATTTATGGGAACTGACTCGGGACGTTCTTGTTTCAATTTCTCATTAAGATCTCTCCCTACTTTCTGCCATTTCCCCGGGTGTATATCTGGACCATTAACAATGAACCAGGGACATACCTTATCTATAAAAATAAAAAACTTTAAAAGGTCTTTTTTCTTTATCCTTATTCCTCTCTCTTTGAAGCTTTGTTTTAAATCTTTAAGAAAAACCTGTTCTTTGGATAGTGGTGATCCCATGATGTCGATAGACGCGAACACTTACCTTAATGGGGTTTTCGGGGTCCGGACGAGGGGGCGGGGGCGTCTATCGGGTCCCTGTCCAGCGTTCGAGCCCCACGCTTGGGCGCCAATTGACCTGGCCCGCAGGTCACACAATCGTGGGTTAGCGAAGCTGGAGAGGTCCGGGGGAGCTAGGCTCGAGGGGAACCTAATGGCTCTAAGGGCCAAGAGGCTCGGGAACGGGATCACGGAGAGGAAGGAGACTAGACGCGCTGCTGGTGAAAAAATGTCTCTCTTTATTGTTCCTGGTAAGGGTTTTTATGAGCATGTTATCAGAATGCCACGTCCCCAGAGGGGTGGCTATGCATAGGACGCAGGCCTGCGTCATATCCCAGAAACGAGAGTTAGCCAGGAAATGAGAGCTAAGCGAGAAATGAAAGCTAGCGAAGGGAGGGGGCGCGGGTCAGGCAGAGGGGAGGGGTAAGGCGATTTTCCAGTCTCCGGCAGGTTTGCAAGTGAATTCTACCAAACATTTGAAGAACAATTCATTCTAATACTATATAATCTATTTGGAAAAATAAATGAAGAGGGAATCCTATCAAATTCCTTTTAGACACAAATATGGTGCTGATACCTAAACCAAGAAGAGCAAAAGGAGAGACAGAAAACTCTATGCCAATTTCCCTAAAGAATATTGATGCAAAAAAATTTTAAATAAAATACTATCAAGATTACAGCAATATATCACAAATATCACATGCTATAATCTGGTAGAATTTAGACCAGAAATGCAAGCCTGGTTAAATATTAGGAAAACTAGCAACATAATTGAACATATCAATAATAAAATAAATAGAAATTATGCAATTACTCCAATAGATGCAGAAAAGTCTTTGACAAAAGACAATGCCCATTCTTACTAAAATCACTGGAGAGCACAAGAATAAATGCAGATGACTTTAAAATTATAAGTAATGTTTATCTAAAATCAGCAACCATTATCTGAGATAGAGATAAGCCAGAAACCTTCCCAATATAATCAGGGGTGAAGCAAGAATGCCCATTATCAACACTATTACTCTATATTGTACTGAAAATGCTAGCTATAGCAATAAAAGAAGAAAAGGCAATTAAGGAATTAGAATAGGCGATGAGGAAACAAAATTATCACTATTTGCAGATGATATGATAGTATATTTAGAGAATCAACTGAAAAAACTACTTGAAATCATTAACAACTTTAGCAAAGTTTCAGGATACAATAAAACCACATAAATCATAAACTTTTCTATATATTGCCAACAAAGCCCCCCACAGCAAGAGATAAAAAGAGAAATTTCATTTAAAATAACTGTAGACAATATAAGTAGTTTGGAGTCTACCTGCCAAGAAAAACCTAGGAACTATATGAACAGAATTACAAAACACTTTTCGCACAAAGTCAGATTTTAAAAAAAATTGGAAAAACATTAATTGCCCCTGGATAAGCCAAGCCAATATAATAAAAATGACAATTCCATCTAAATAATCTATTTGTTCAGTGCAATACCAACCAAACTACTAAATAATTATTTTATAGAGCTAGAAAAAATAATACAATTCATCTGGAAGAACAAAAGTTCAAAAATATCTAGGGAGTCAATGAAAAAAAATGTGGTTTGCCTAACCATATCATATCTCATACTGTACTATAAAGCCATAATTATCAAAATGATCTGGTACTGATTAAGATATAGAGTGATGAATCAGTGGAAAAGATTAGGTGCACAACACTTTGTAATAAATGACCATGGTTATTGAGTATATGATTGAAACAACAATGTTCCTAGCAGCTGCTGTGGAGGTATAATGCCAACAATACCAGCACACAAGAGGGCTGCTAGCACAGGTTTTTTGATCTGCTTTTCTAAGGAAATCAATTTTAAGGGGTTTATAATCTCACTTTGATTAAACATACATATATCATTCACTTACTTCAGGGGAAAAAGTCAGCAGAGAAAACACAAACAGAAATTACAAGCAGAAATTATATAAATAGAGCAAATAATACAAATCAGCAGATAGGGCTTCTGTCTGTCCATAGCAATACATATATAGTTACCAGAGAGAGAAGAACCAACATCTGGGTTTTCAAAGCTGGGGCCGCTCCTTACCAGTTACCCAGAGTCTTATCTGGCCAAATCACAGGAACACTCTTCCAATGAGTGAGCCCCAAAGCAAAATGCTAACCTAAGAGTATATATACTCTTCTTTAGGGTCAGAGGTCATCAACAACCATGAGACTCAAACTCATGTGGCTTAGGCTTTCTTGTGACTTAAGCAGGTCATCAAAGATTCTTGATTTAATCAAAGGCAAGGCTCAATCAAAGGCACTTGATTGCCTTAGTGCTGAGAAGCATTCCAAAAGAAAAAACAGCAAAAAGTCCCACTTCACTTGCCATTACAATGATAAAACTAAAGATCTAGGCTTTGGGGACAAAAACTCATTATTTGACAAAAACTGCTAAGAAAATTGGAAAGGAATATGACAGAAACTAGGTATAGACCAATATCTCACACCATATATCAAATTAAGATCAAAATGGGTACATGATCAACACATAAGGGGTGATAACAAGCAAATTAGGAGAGTATTGAACAGTTTACCTGTCAGATCAATAGATAAGGGAAGAATTTAGGACCAAACAAGATAAAGAAAGTATTATGAGTTGTAAAATAGATCATTTTGATTATATAAAATTTTTAAAAAGTTTTTGCACTAACAAAACCAATGCTAGCAAAATTTGAAGGATAATGAAGGGAGTGAAATTGCAGCAGTATCTCTGATAAAGGCCTCGTTTCTCAAATATATAAGGAAATGAGTCAAATTCATAAGAATTCAAGTCATTCCCCAGTTGGCAAATGTGAAAATGCAGTTTTCAGAAGAATAAATCAAAGTTATATGCAGTCATATGAAAAATGCTCTGTCATTATTTATTAGAAAAATGCAAATTAAAATAACTCTGAGGTACCACCTCATACCTAACAAATTGGCTAGTATTACCAAAAAAAGGAAAATGTGGGAGGGGATGTGGGAAAACTAGGACACTAAAGCACTGTGGTAAAGTTGTGAACTGATCCACCATTCTGGAGAGCAATTTGGAACTATGCCCAAAAGTCTATAAAACTGGGTTATGAAACCTTTGATCCAGTAATACCACTGCTAGAGCTATATGCCAAAGAGACTTTAAAAAGAGGAAGGGGAAGGGAAGGACTTACGTATACAAAAATAATTATAGCAGCTTTTTTGTGGTGGCTAAGAATTGAAAATTAGGGGGATGCTCATCAGTTGGGAATGGCTGGAAACCTTATGGTATATGATTGTGATGGAATATTATTGTGGTATAAAAAATGACAAGCCAGATGGCTTCAGAAAAACTTGTAAAGCCTTACGTGAATTGATGCAAAGTGAAGTGAGCAGAACCAAGAGAACATTATAAACTGTAACAGCAATATTGTACAAGGAAGAATTGTGAATGACTTAGTTATTCTAAGCAATACAATGATCTAAGACAATCCCAAAAGACTCATGATGAAACATTCCATCCACCTGCAAAGAAAGAACTGATATTGTCTGTATACAGACTGAAGCATATTATTTTTCACTTTCTTTTTGTCTTCCACTCTTTTTTAAGAGTCTTCTTATATGAAATGACCAATATAGAAATATTTTGCAAGATTGTACAAGTATAACCCATATCAAATTACTTGCCATCTCAGGGAGGGAGTAATGCATTAAAAAAAAACTCTTTCTTGCCTCTTTTATGTCAGATGATGTACTACATTCTACCTCTCCCTTTCTCTTTCTCCCAGTACATTCCTCTCATAACTTAATGTTATGTTTTAGGTATCAACCCTTTATATTCAGCTCACACTGTGCCTTCTGTCTACACATACACACACATACCCACACATGCATATGTACATATATACACATATATACACATACACATATACATACAAACCTACATGAATATGCAGCACACATACTAACTACTCTAACTACTCTAATACTGAGAAAGGTCTCTTTAGTTTCAAATACCATCTTTCCATGTAGAAATGTAAACAGTTCAAATTTTAAAAGACCCTTACGGCTTCTCTTTCCTGTTTACATTTTCATGTTTTTCTTTATTCTTGTATTTGAAAGTTGAATTTTCTATTCAGTTCTGGTCTTTTTGACAAGAATGCTTGAAAGTTCTTTATTTCATTGAAATTCCATTTTTTTCCCCTGAAATAGTATACTCAGATTTACTGAACAGGTGATTCTTGGTTTTAATACTATCTCCATTGATCTCTGGAATATCATATTCCAAGCCCTCTGATCCTTTTGTGTAGAAGCTGCTAAATCTTGTGTTATCCTGATTGTATTTCCACAATACTTGAATTGTTTCCTTCTGGCCACTTGTAATATTTTCTCCTTGACCTGGAAACTCTAGAATTTGACTACAATTTTCCTAGGAGTTTTCCTTTTGGGATCTCTTTTAGGAGGTGATTGTGGATTCTTTCTATTTTTATTTTACCCTCTGGTTCTAGAATATCAGAGCAGTTTTCCTTGATAATTTATTGCAAGAAGATATCTAGGCTCTTTTTCTATCATGGCTTTCAGGTAGTACAATAATTTTTAAATTATCTCTCCTGGTTCTATTTTCCAGGTCAGTTGTTTTTCCAATGAGGTATTTCACATTGTCTTCTATTTTTTCATTCTTTTGGTTTTGTTTTATAATTTCATGATTTCTCATAAAGTCATTATCTTCTATTTGCTCCATTCTAATTTTTAAGGAATTATTTTCTTCAGTGAGCTTTTTAAAAAAATTTAATTGGATTTTTTATTTTTAGTTTACAGCACTCAGTTCCACAAGTTTTTGAGTTCCAAATTTTCTTCCCCTCCCTCCCCTCTCCCTTGCCCCCAAGACAGTATGAATCTGATATGCATTCTACATATACTTTCGCATTAAACTTATTTACATAATAGTCAAGCTGTAAAGAAGAAATACGATCAATGGAATGAATCATGAGAAAGAAGAAACAAAACCAAAAAAAAAAGAGAAAAAAGAAAAAAAAGAGAGCAAATAGTTTGCCTCAATCTGCATTCAAACTCTGTAGTTCTTTCTCTGGATGTAGATAGTTCTTTCCATCACAAGTCCTTTGGAGCTGTCTTTGAACCTTGTGTTGTTGAGAAGAGCCAAGTTTATCAAAATTAGTCATCACAGAAGCAATATGACTGTGGTTGTGTACAATGTTCTCCTGGTTCTGCTCCCCTCACTCAGCATCAGGTCATGTAGGTCTTTCCAGGTTATTATGAAGTCCGTATCTTCCCCATTTCTTATAGCACAATAGTATACCGTTACATTCATATGCCACAACTTGTTTAGCCATTCTCTGATTGACAGGCATCCCCTTGATTTCCAATTCTTTGCTACCACAAAAAGAGCTGCTATAAATATTTTCATACATATGGATCCCTTTCCTACTTCTGTGATCTCTTGGGGATACAGGCCTTGAAGTGGTATTGCTGGGTCAAAGGGTATGCACATTTTTATAACCCTTTGGGCATAGTTCCAAATTGCTTTCCAGAATGGCTGGATCAGTTCACAACTCTACCAACAATGTAACAGTGTTCCAATTTTCCCACATCCTCTCCAGCATTTATCATTTTCCTGTTTTGTCATTTTAGCCAATCTGACAGGAGAGATGAGGTACTTAAGAGTTGTTGTGATTTGAATTTCTCTAACCTATAGTGATTTAGAGCATTTTTTCATATGCCTATAGATATCTTTAATTTCTTCCTCTGAAAACTGCCTGTTCATATCCTTTGACCATTTCTCAATGGGGAACAACTTTTATTCCTATAAATTTGGCTCAGTTGCCTATATATTTTAGAGATGAGGCCTTTATCAGAGACACTTCAGTGAGCTTTTGGACGTCCTTTTCCATTTGGCAAATTCTACTTTTCAAGGCATTCTTCTTCTCATTGGCTTTTTGGACTTCTTTTGCCATTTGGGTTAGTTTATTTTTAAAGGTGCTATTTGCTTCAGCATGTTTTTGGGTCTCCTTCAGCAAGCTGTTAACTCATTTTTCATGATTTTCTTGCATCCTTCTATTCCTAATTTTTCCTCCACTTCTCTTACTTGATTTTCCAAATCCTTTTTGAGCTCTTCCATGGCTTGAGACCGTTTCATATTTTCCTTGAAAGCTTAGGGTGTAGGAGCCTTGACCTTGTCGTTTTCCTCTCGTTGTATGCCTTGATCTTCCTCATCAATAAGTGTGTAAGAAAACATCTTTTCGCCAAGAAAGTAACCTTCTGTAGTCTTATTTTTTTTTCCTGTTTGCTCATTTTCCCAGCCAATTATTTGACTTTTGAGCTATTTGTTAAGTGGAGGGTGTACTGCCCCAAGTTTCAGGGGCTTTGTGCAGCTGTTTTCAGAGATATCTCTAGGAACCTGTAAATTCTCAATTCCTCCAAAGTGGTATAATCAAAAGAGAGGTGTATACTCCTCTCCTGGCCTGCACTCTGGTCGGTGAGCAACCACAAGCACTCTTTTCAACCCTGGATCTGCGAGGAGGGTTCCCTCTCCACAGCTTCCATGAGCTCCCCCATGCCAGTCCACCTCCTCATTCCAGGACTGCCATTCAGGACTGTGACCCAGATCAGAGACTTGGTTCTCCCACTGTCTATAGGCCAAGAGCTCCAGAAGCACCCAGTGCTCCAGAAGTAGCTACTGGTGCAGCAGTGGCTGCTGCTACCCTGGGGCTGAGGGTGGGACTGTGGCTAGACCACACTCCTCTCTCACCCCGATGAGAGGGCTTTCCCATTGACCTTTGAAGTTGTTTTTGATGTTTGTGGGTTGAGAAGTCTGGAAACTGCCACAGCTGCCAGTGGTTCGGTGCCCTGAGGCCTGCTCCAGTCCTATCTGTGGTAGCACAGCCCAGTCTGGGCTGTACTCTGCTCCCAGCATGGTGTGATAAACCTTCCAGGTGGCCTTCCAGATTGTCTTGGGCTGAAAATCTGCTTCACTCTGTCAGTTTGTGGCTTCTGATGCTCTAGAATTTGTTTAGAGTCATTTTTTACAGGTGTTTTGAGAGGTTTGGGGGGGGGGGGAGAGTTCAATCAGGTCCCTGCTTCTACTCTGCCATCTTGGCTCTGCCCCTAGCTTGACTAGGTTTACTTTACTTGTTATTTCCTTCATTTCTATTACTACTGGCATTTGGGAGTCTAGAAGAAAAATGAATGAAATTGTGGAGCAAAAGTAAAATATGCTATTTCATTATTTTTTTCTTTTTGTTAATAGAAGATAAAATCTTCTTTTATATTTTAATTAGAATGTCCATAGAGTGATGTTTTTATCTGATCATTTCTAATTTACCAAAGCCTGTCAATATCAGGAGAAAACAAATTCATTTATTTACTCATGCAAAAAAAAAAAGAAAATGATGTTTAAACTACCAAAATGAAAGGCATATTGCAAAATGTGGAGAATTACAAAGCTTCAGACATCCTCTGTCCTTAAAAACTTTATTTTTCAGTGGGGAAAAAAGACATTCATAAAAATAACTCTAATTCAAAGTGGCGTATGATGAAGTAAAAGAGACACAATCAAAGAGGACTATGAAAGTTCAGAGGAGGGAGAGGTCTCTTCTAGCTTAGAGATGAGAGAAGACTTCATGGTGGAAGTATAGATTTATGGAATTTCAGAACTGGCCATTCCAGGCAAAGCCCAGCATATATATCCTAAGGACAACATCCTCAAAATGATTTTCCCCAAACTCTTCCTAAAAACCACCAGTGAAAATAGATTACTTAGCTCCTAAATCAGTTTATTTCATTCTGAATAACAACATTACAAAGATTTTCCTTATATCTGTATCCATTGTCACATCCATTTTGCATGAGTTCCATTTGCCTTTGTGAGCCACGGAGAATATCTTCACTACATACTGTAACCTGTTTATGTTACAACCTAGACTTGCCCAATATCAACCAATAGCTTTGCTGAGCAGGTGTTTGCCAAACCTTGATCTAAGTAGTATACCTCAATACCTATGTCACTTAGACTTGATTTATAAAATGAGAAATTATCTCCAAGGACCTTTCTTTCTCCAAAATTCTTTTTCAAGATACTATGTTTTTGCTCCAGGCAAGTCAGTGGAAAATTGTTTCTGCAGTTTCTTGTTATTTCACACAATTAGCAAACAGAAGGGGTAACGTTCTATGTTCATTTAACTTTGTAATGTGTCTTTTTAAAAATATTCAAATTGTTTCATGTATAGGGAATTTCTTGCTAGACATTTTCTGAATAATTGTTCATAATTCCAAGAGCATTAACTAAAGAGTGTGAAAGTCAACAAAATTCATGAAGTTAATTGTGAGAACTTAAATGGTGACTAAATATAGGAAGACAGAATTCCAATATATGGCAATTTCTAGGTCTGGGTAATCTTGTCCCAATTATTCTCCAAAGCCAACAGAGTTATGGAATAGTATGCTGTGTAATTCACCCCCTTTAAAATATTTGAGAGGTAGAATTTTCTAATTCACAGGAATTCTCAGGATGTAAGTCAGAAACATTTTGTGCAATGCTCTACTTTCACTCTTGGTTTAATGGAGAAAGAATTATTTCATAAGGCAGAGTTATTTTAATGGGCTTTGTGATGCTTTTCCAAGGAATTTTATACTCTTCCAAGGAATTTGATGAGTCAGATTTTTTAAAAAAAATTATCAAACACAAAATTTGTGTAAGGCACCATGCTAGGGATATACAACCAAAAATGAAACAGCCCCTACCCTCAAGAAACTGAGAACTTCTCAACTGGTGGGATAAAGGAAGGCCTAGTGTAGGAGACAGTACTTGAACTGAGCCTTAAAGAAAGCTAAGAATTCTAAAAGACAGAGGGGTGGAGAAACTGGACAAAGTAAAATATTTGTTTATAGTCAGTAGGCAATAAGCCCAGAGCAATATTGAATTCAATGCCACTTTCCATCAACTTCATGACTATTAAAGAATATGTATATCAAGTATGCTAAGAAAGATCATTTGCTAAAACTCCCTTATTTCTTGGGAATTGACAAGTGATTATGAGGTATAAAGGAAAGAATAGAGAGCTTTCTGTGAATGGCCTCTTTTATCAATGAAGGAGGTCCTCTCAACCATGAGGAATGGGTGGTAGGGGAGTCTGAGATTGAGAATCAACAGAGTGGGGAATAAGATAGATAATAATCTAGGAAGAAATAAAAAAGATTGCCTTGCTATAGTGAAAAGCTCAAATGAGATTAGACAGCAAATTTTTTTCTTGTGGACCCAGTCAGAATCAATGCATGACTTACTCCAGTTTCATAGCATGTGACTAAAAGGGGAGGAGGAAGATTGTGGGAATAATCTTGACTTGGGGTTGGTGTGCATGAGGAGCAATAGGACAGGGACCAAGAGATTTGAGACTAAAAAAAAAGGGTATAAAGTAGAATTGGTTAACTGAAGGGTAAGGATTGGAAAAGAGAGAAAATGAAGCCAAAACAGTAGAAAAGACCCAGAAAAGTATTGAGAAGTTGATATTTTGGAGGTCAAAATGAGGGCAAAGAATATACTTAGGAGGAGTAATACACATTAAAGATGCAATTATAGGAGGTAATGATCAGATGAAGGAATGTCATAATTCTGGATTACAGAAGCTAAATAATTGTAGGTAAGATCGTGAATGTGACCACTCTGGTGTGAAGTTGAGGTGGAGTGGTCATGGGAGTTTAGTAGGATAAGGAATTGGAAAATGAGGATTTTTAAGGGAACATCAACATAAATGTCAAGAACCCTAGTATATGGGTGGGAGTTGTGGTAGAAAGGAAGACAGTGACCTGTGAGGTTAACTCTTTGAGAAAAGAAGAGACAGTAGATAGACCACTATCATTTCTACCTGATGATAAATTTAGATAGATTAAAGCCAAGATGGTGGAGTAACAGCAAGAAGTACAGACAATCATTCCTCACTACTACTCTACAAAATTTTTTTTTTAAATGCCAGACTCAGTTCTGGCAGTAAAATCCAAGAAAAGATCACAGGGAGTCATTTCCCCAGCTCAGGTTTGCTTAGGGAGACAGATTTGAGAAGTCTTCAGACGTGGGGGAGTAGGTCGAGCTTGGAAAGATTACACTGAGCATTCTAGCTTAAACATTATAAAAGGATTAAAAACTGTTCCTCAGTGCAAGAAGAGGACCTTTAGATCCACACAGAAGGGGTTGACTTTGCATAATATTCAGGGAACAGAAGGCAAAGAGAGAGCTGTGGCAAGAAGAAAAAACACTTAAGCAGAATATCATTTATATTCAATGGAGATGGGACTGAGTAGAGGAGGAACTAGATAGAGGAAGGAAGGAAGCTCCAGACAGTGATCAGGGAGGAAGTGCTTTAGGTCAAAACTGTGTCTAGGGAAACGGACTTACAAGGGAGAAGTTGGGAGACGGTAAGCAGGAACAGAGAAGGAAGTGATGATGCCTTCACCCTTTTACTTTACATTCCCATTAGCTTTACATGTAGAAACTCTCAAGTCCAACAGAGACATTATTTAGAATATATATCATCAGTACCTTTTAGCAAAAATTCAAAATTACTTTTGCTTCTTACTGATTATGCTATATATGTGATCTGGTTTATTTACTATAAGGGTGAAGTGAGAATATAAAAAGAAAAATCCCGTGTAAGACTTTTACTGAATTATTTAATAATAATTGAATTATTATAATTGCTAAATATAACTAAATTATTGGTCACTACTACTATCTATAGTGAAATTAAGGCCTTTGAAAATATAAATACCATTGTTTAGAAGAAAAAGTCTATTTATTATCATTTTAAAATTATGGAATGTTGATAATATATGCGCAGTTTTTAATGGATTGCTCTGTGGACAACTTAATTTCAAAAGAAATATACTTACACTTAGGAGACTAGACAAAGTTTTATTATCCAGATTTGAATGGAATAAATATTTTCAAGCTCACCTCAAGGATATCTCAATATGTAAATTACCTTTATAACGTGATGATTAAAGGATTTTTCCAGTTCTATTGGTTGGAAAACATCATAAAAACAATCATACTTTATGAGATCATGTTATATTTAGCTACATGAAATCCTCACACGTTTGTTTCAGTGCTGGTTTGTGGGGTTGGTGAGAGGAGGGAGGAGTTGTACTTTCCAGTATTCTGCTCAGTAGTTTACTTAGAAGTTCTACTTAAATATTCCTGTTCTTCTCAAACTCCACAGAGCTTAATAATACCTTCTAGTGGTAATTTTTTTTTAATTTATTTAACATATTTTGTTTTCAGCATTGATTTTCACAAGAGTTTGAATTACAAATTTTCTCCCCATTTCCACCCTCCCCCCTACTCCAAGATGGTGTATATTCTGGTTGCCCTGTTCCCCATTCAGCCCTCCCTTCTGTCACCCCACTCCCCTCCCATCCCCTTTTCCCCTCCTTTCTTGTAGGGCAAGATAAATTTCTACACCCCATTGCCTGTGTATCTTATTTTCTAGTTGCATGCAAAAACTTTTTTTTTTGTTTTTGAACATCTGTTTTTAAAACTTTGAGTTCCAAATTCTCTCCCCTCTTCCCTTCCCACCCACCCTCCCTAAGAAGTCAAGCAATTCAACATAGGCCACATGTGTATCATTATGTATAACCCTTCCACAATACTCATGTTGTGAAAGACTAACTATATTTTGCTCCTTCCCAATCCATCCCCCTTTATTGAATTTTCTCCCTCGACTCTGTCCCCTTTCCAAAGTGTTTGTTTTTGATTACCTCCACCCCCATCTGCCCTCCCCTCCATCATCCCCCCCCCCTCTTTTTAAATCTTCCCATTTCTTTCCTGTGGGGTAAGATACCCAATTGAGTATGTATGGTATTCCCTCTTCAGGCCAAATTTGATGAGAGCAAGATTTGCTCATTCCCCCCTCACCTGCCGTCTCTGCTCCTCCCACAGAATTGCTTCCTCTTGCCACCTTTATGCGAGATAATCCACCCCATTCTAACTCTCCCTATCTCCCTCTCTCAGTATGTTACTCTCTCATCCCTTAATTTCATTTTATTTCTTTTAGCTATCTTCCCTTCATCCTCAACTCACCCTGTGTCTGCTCTCTCTCTTTTTCATATATATATGCACATACATACACATACATACATATACACATAGATACATACATACATACACATTCACTTATATATATACATAAACATATATATATATATATATATATATATATATATATATATATATATATATATATATATATATATATATATATATGCATATTCCCTTCAACTACCCTAATACTGAGGTCTCATGAATCATACTCATCATCTTTCCATGTAGGAATGTAAACAAAACAGTTCAACTTTAGTAAGTCCCTTGCAATTTCCGTTTCTTGATTACCTTTTCATGCTTCTCTTGATTCTTGTGTTTGAAAGTCAAATTTTCTATTCAGTTCTGGTCTTTTCACTGAGAAAGCTTGAAAGTCCTCTATTTTATTGAAACTCCATATTTTGCCTTGGAACATGATACTCAGTTTTGCTGGGTAGGTGATTCTAGGTTTTAGTCCTAGCTCCATTGACCTCCAGAATATCGTATTCCAAGCCCTTCAATCTCTTAATGTAGAAGCTGCCAGATCTTGGGTTATTCTGATTGGGTTTCCACAATACTGGAATTCTTTCTTTCTGGCTGCTTGCAGTATTTTCTCCTTGATCTGGGGGCTCTGGAATTTGGCAACAACATTCCTAGGAGATTTCTTTTTGGGATCTATTTGAGTAGGCGATCAGTGGATTCTTTCAATTTCTATTCTTCCCTGTGGCTCTAGAATATCAGGGCAGTTCTCCTTGATAATTTCTTGAAAGATGATATCTAGGCTCTTTTTTTGATCATGGCTTTCAGGTAGTCCAATAATTTTTAAATTATCTCTCCTGGATCTATTTTATAGGTCAGTGGTTTTTCCAAGGAGATATTTCACATTGTCTTCCATTTTTTCATTCCTTTCATTCTGTTTTATAATATCTTGATTTCTTATGAAGTCACTAGCTTCCACTTGCTCCAATCTAATTTTTAAGGTCGTATTTTCTTCAGTGGTCCATTGGACCTTCTTTTCCATTTGGCTAATTCTGCCTTTCAAGGCATTCTTCTCCTCATTGGCTTTTTGGAGCTCTTTTGCCATTTGAGTTAGTCTATTTTTTAAGGTGTTGTTTTCTTCAGTATATTTTTAAGTATATTTTTGGGTCTCCTTTAGCAAGTCATTGACTTGTTTTTCATGGTTTTCTCGCATCCTTCTTATTTCTCTTCCCAATTTTTCCTCTACTTCTCTAACTTGCTTTTCCAAATCCTTTTTGAGCTCTTCCATGGCCTGGGACCAGTTCATGTTTTTCTTGGAGGTTTCCGTTGTAGGCTCTTTGACTTTGTTAACTTCTTCTGTCTGTATGTTTTGATTTTCTTTGTCACCAAAGAAAGAATGCAAAGTCTGAGACTGAATCTGGGTGCGTTTTTGCTGCCTGGCCATATTCCCAACCAACTAACTTGACCCTTGAGTTTTTCAGTGGGGTATGACTGCTTGTAGACTAAAGAGCTCTATGTTCCATTTTGGGGGGGGGAGGTGCCAGCTCTGTCACACCAGCACTACTCCTTCCCCAAGAACCCCCAACCCGGACTGGACTTAGATCTTCAACAGGCTGTGCACTCTTGCTCTGATCCGCCACTTAATTCCTCCCACCAGGTGGGCCTGGGGCCAGAAGCAGCAGCAGCTGTAACTGCCCCACCTCTGCTGCCCCTGGGGCTGGAAGCCGAACCGCGAACTCCTTCCACTCCCGCAGCTTTTCCCACTAACCTTCTCCTGTCTTTGGTGTTTGTGGGTTGAGAAGTCCGTTAACTGCCACAGCTCACTGATTCAGGGCACTAGGGTCCGCTCTGCCCGGCTCCTGGTCTGGTTGGTCCAAGCTGCTCACACTGGGCTCTGCTCCGCTCCGCTCCCAGCTCCCAGCTCCGTGTGGGATAGACCTCACCCAGAGACCATCCAGGCTGTCCTGGACTAGAGCCCTGCTTCCCTCTTCTGTTTTGTGGGTTCTGCAGTGCTAGAATTGTTTCAGAGCCATTTTTTATAGGTTTTTGGAGGGACTCGGCAGGGAGCTCACTGCTTTCCAGCTGCTGTCTTGGCTCTGCCCCCCCATCTTCTAGTGGTATTAAGGGAAGAAATACTCTGCAATTTCCATTGAAACTATCTGCCCAATGCAACTAGGAAATAAGATACACAGGCAATGGGGCATAGAAATTTATCTTGCCCTACAAGAAAGGAAGGGAAAAGGGGATGGGAGAGGAGTGGGATGACAGAAGGGAGGGCTGACTGGGGAATGGGGTAACCAGAATGTATGCCATCTTGGAGCGGGCAGGAGTGTAGAAATGGGGAGAAAATTTATAATTCAAGCTCTTGTGAAAATCAATGCTGAAAACTAAATATATTAAATAAATAAAAAAAAAAAAAAAAGAAACTATCTGCCCAGTGCAAGAACAGTATGGTCAGCTCCATTTGAAAATGGGGCTCAGAGATTAGCCACCAAAAAATAAAGTTTGATTAAGTAGATCAGTCAAAACAGTTGATGTACTAATGTTATGTCTATAAATGCTCCCACCCCTTAAGTTAAAACACTGAAGGCTTGCTTGGTGATTTTACTATGGGGCTTAACACTTAATCAATGTCTGATCTATAACCAAAGAACATGGATAAAAATTCTTTCTGATGTACTAGATTGAATTAATTGCCCTAGTCAAGTCTGACAAAAGAAAAAAGAAAATACATTGTTGGCTTAAAAAAGTCAAATCACTCAAAAGGGTAAAAGTGCATTTTAACACAGCATTTGAGATATTTTTCAGAATGAAGATGTGTGCTATTTGATCATTAGAACACACTGTCAGGGTTCTATTCATAACACTGACTCAAATTTCATAAACACTTCAAACCACACTTTGATAGAGCTGAGTTGAGCTACTCTGCTGATATAAATTATATTGTTGCCTTCTTCTGAGTGACAGAAAATTCCTTTTCAGTAGCATTTCTCCCATCACTGGTCCCTCCTGAACAAGTACTAATATACAGAAGAAATTTTCTATTCTAGACTACTCTTCTGTTGGAACCATTAAAATGTAACTACCACAGATGCATTGTTAGCAAGTCAAGGGTCATTTACTTTTAGTTCTGAGGACAGAAGTCTGCTCCATGATTTATACAAATTAGAAGTGGTACATAATAATTAAAAGCACTTTTAACAATTCCTGCACATCATTTTGGAAAATGAAAGAATTCTCACAAATTCATCTTGAATCATGTAGGGTCACAATTACATGTTTGTGTTAAAGTCAAAATCATCTCTTCTGATCATGGCATTCTATAAATGAGGAAACTCAGTCTAATAGAGATTGTGACTTGCCCAAGGTCACCCATAAAGAGTTATTTACAGTAGATCACCTTTGCAAAAATGTGCAATGAAATTTAATGCTACACATCAGAATAGTCTTTAGTTCTTCCAGATGTGTGTTCATATTTCCACAGGATCTGCCTGAGAACCATTGTTTCTCTAGGAAGTTTGTATTAGTATAGAAAAAAAAGGCAAATTGAGAAAAATTGAACAGTCAAGTTGATTTTATCTAGATTTTTCATGTAGCACTTAGATAAAATGCCTTTGGTCTTTCATCTCCAGATGCAAACCTATTGGAAACATGCATGTATACTTTTTCCTCAAAGGAAAAAATAGAATTTATGTTCTGCTTATTCAAATCTTTCAGCTAATGTCGATAGAAAAGGAAGAGCTTGGCAAACTCACATATTATTTTATCTTTAACCTAATACTCCAAAGATACTTCTTTTGTTCATTTAAGAACAGTATCTTCTAATACCACTTACAGATGGACATTTTCAATATAAAGCCTGTTAAATGTGAGCACAGTTGTAGAACTTACAATCTGGTTCTGAATACTAATGAGCATAATTAAGGTTAAAACCCTTACTCAAATAAACAATCTGGAATTGAAATCTAAAAAGATGCACAATACATGCATTTTCCTAATTGCTTTTTTATTATTGAGAGCAAAAGCAGGAGTTCAGCCACATATGTACCTAGGTGAACAGTGTTGAAATATAAATCTGATAACTACTTAATAGCAAAGTTGAGTGGTGTTTGTAGCAACAAGGGTGTATTTTTACTCTTTTTTGGTTTTTGAGGGTTTTTTTTTTTTACATTTCATAGGATGACGTTTCATTCTTAAGGACATTTTTTTTTGCATCTCAACAAATCTAAGTTTTCTAATACTCTCTGTAAAATTATGACCATTTCTCTTTACTTTAAAAAATGAAGAGTGGGTTTGTAAAGATTTAGTCTCAACTTCATCTAATTATCCATAATCACACTTTCTTTGTGAGCTACATATTGTATAACCCTTTATCTTTATTATATCAAAAATTGGCTGTTTGTCATGAATCACATAAGAGCAAATAGTCTTCCACTCATACTTTTAAAAATTCTGCCTCCAAGTACAGAACTAGTTGCTCTAGAGATGGAATGTAGGTGAAAACTTACTTTTTATCTGCCTTAAAAACAAATTAATTTTGATTAAGTGCTTATTTAAGACATTTCCTGAGGCTCCACTTTCTTCTGCTGCCTTTTGGTGGGGACAAATCCCTATTAAAAAGGGATACATTATTTTTTATCAGCTTTGTTCTTTCCTCTGCCTCAAGCCAAATTGGTCTCTTTTTTGCATTTAAAATTAAAATATTAATAGCATACCACATACTCGTTTAATAAGTACCAGATTATTCTACCATTCCATTAGTATATAGACATTTCAGAGAGACTTTTCTAAATATCCCTCTGAATCTTTCATCAGATCTATAACAGATAATTTGATAATTCCATATTGTTTAATCGTCGCCTTTGTGTTGTTTGTTTTCCCAAGGTAGTGGGTAATAGTGCGTGTGGAAAGGCTTCGAATTCTGTCTCTTGATGTGAAGTTGCTGGGGAGCATGCTTCCAGGAGAATCATGATAACACAGAATGAAAGTGCCTTGGGAAGACTGTGGAGGAAGCATGGACATTTTGTAGCTGGTTCCAATTGGATAAACAGATGGTGAAAAAGAGAATCTTTGATCAAATGTAATGGCACTCACAAAAGTTTTTCAGTCTTGGTCTAGGCCAGTTTTGGCCATTTTCTTTGCTGCTGAATACTTGGAGGATCTTAATGACTCCTTCATTGATGGACTCTATTGAGAAACAACACAGTCAGGGAAGATGACGTAGTGTCTTCTTCCTGCTAAGGTCATGTTGCTGTGTAAAAGAGTCTAGGTCTTTGATGACTGAATTTGTTCTTTTCTGTTTTAGATGAAAAAGATAGGAGCCTCTAACCTTGTGAATATTAAAAAGACAGATGGGGGCATCCCAGTTTTCCAGAGTTCAGGTTTAGTCAAGGAAGCATCAATGGTCTGAAAAGCACAAGCAGTAGTATTCCACTACATTCATATACCACAACTTGTTCAGTTATTCCCCAACTGATGGGCATCCCCTTAATTTCCAATTCATTGGGGAATAACCTTCAGGACCTAGAAAATGGTAGCTGAGACAAGGATTCATCCACCATATAAAGTTGGTTTGACTATGCTATTTAGAAATGATGCTAGGATTGAGTCTCTTCTACTCAGAGACTGAGATGGCATAGGGGAGGGTATGGCCCCAGGATGTTGGAAAGAAATGTTTATATGTATAGTCTTGCTATATCTTTGAAATAAATGGGTCTTGTAAAAGTTAATTGATATTAAGTGCTTAAATGGAACTGCAATGATAGAGACTGTCACCTAAAAATGGGAAAAACATAGTCTGTGGAGACTCAAGCTGATGGTAATAGGGAGAGACTAAAAAATGCCTCTGGACACTTCAAAATTCTGACAGTTTGGTAATCTAACTGGATCTGAAAAAGTGGTTCAATAATGCTTGCCACATTAGTCATAAACCTTCAGTTAAAATGTTTTCTTTGAATTGGAAATTGAAGGGATGCCCATCAGTTGGAGAATGGTTGAACAAGTTGTGGTATGTGAATGTAATGGAATACTATTGTGCCATAAGAAATGATGAGCAAGCAGACATCAGAAAAACCTGGAAAGACATATGAACTGATACTGAGTGAAGTGAGCAGAACCAGAACATTATACATAGTAACAGCCACATTATGCGATGACTAACTTTGATAGACTTATTTCTTCTTAGCAAGGATCTAAGATGACTCCAGAAGACTCATGATGGAAAATGTTGTCCAGATCCAGAAAAAAAAATTACAGAGTCTGAATGCAGATTGAAGCGTATTATTTGTTCTTTCTCTTCTTTTTTTTCTTTCTCATGGTTTCTCCCATTGGTTCTAATTCTTTTTTACAATACAGCTAATGTGAAAATCAGTTTAATAGGAATGTATATGTTGAGCCTATATCAACTTGGGGGTGGAGGGAGGAGAGGGAAGAGGAGAAAATTTAGAACTCAAAATTTTATGGAAGTGAATGTTGAAAACTAAAAATAAGTAAATTAATTTAAAAATGTTTGATTTTTTTAATAGATAAACATTGTAACATAGTGGATAAGAGAGTTTAATGCATAGATAGGAGCTTTCTTTCAGAGAATTCACTAAACTAATTAAACCACAGGTCCAGACTCAAAAGAGGGAGAAAAAGAGTAGGGATAAAAATGAACTGTCATTGAACCTGATTAGTCAATTAAAAATTAAAAGTTACTTTCTGAACAGATTGCTGTTGCTAGTAGATGAAAATAGCTAATTGCACTAATGTTGACAAATGCATTGGCACAAAAACATGTCACATTTTTCAAAAATCACACTTCAAAAGGTAGCAAATAGATTTACTGATTTGTGGAGCTATTTGTGCAAGAAATTTTTTTAATCTGATCTAAAAGTTGAAAATACAAGTACAGAACTATCTAGATATAATTTTCAAATTTGTTTGAATAAAAACATTCGAAATTTTGAAATAATAAATAAATATATTTAGTATTGATGTCTGTTAGTTTAAGATCTTGTACCTTGTACTGATGACATATCTTTAATCTTATTACAAGGAATAGCCTTAAAAGTACAAAACTGGATAAGTTGAGGGAGTTTTTCTAAAGATGAAATTACTTGGAGACTATGTAGTCTCTTTTACAACCTTCTTGGTGAGACTTTTGGGGAAATAGCTTTTTTAAAAAACCACAAAATACTTCTTTTTGGAAGAGTTTGCCAATATAAGTTAAAAAGTTAGGTCTTCTTACTTCTTTAAAAATACTTGATTCTATCTCAGTTATCATACATTTTCTGGTACATTCCTAGCTTAATTGTTAATTATGGAAGATAATTAGGAAATCTTTCACTTCTTTGTGCAACTTTTTATTCAATAATATTTTCTTACTGCCTATCCCAGAAATTATCTGGCTATGACAGACTATATCATATAAAACGATATTTCCATAAAGATAAATGAATAAGAAGTCACATGTAAATTCAATATCCCTTTATCTATCAAATAAAAAAAAAAGCATTAGCCTAATAAGGACAATAAAAGCAGAACAAAACAAAACAAAAAAGAATGAAGGAGATAGTCTCCACTAGAATAATCCTTTGGAAACACTGAAGAAAAAAAGAGTTCCTAATGAAAAAATGATGTGCTGTAAAATAGTTTTTATTCTAATGAAGAAATATTACAATGTAAAATAATTTGAGAAGAAATTGCCACAGGAATAATACAAAAACTACAACAAAGTTCCTATAAATAAAATGGAAAAACCATAACAATTCTCATAGCAGATGAAAATAATAAAAAAAAATGAATACAAGGTTTCAGGTCATTATAAAAATAATTACACAAAGTATTAGAACGAGAGGTCAATATGTTGTTCCTGATAATCCACCGGACACTAATAAACAGCAACTCCATGTTTAAGTCTCCAAGAAATGTATTTAAAAAGCTCTAAAGTTTGAAGTGCACAGATTAAAATAAATTACAAGCAAACTCTTATCAAGGGATGTTAGTCTAAGTTGGGCAATACTGCTTATCAACAATGCTAAAGTGAATGCTTTTAATTTGAAAGACAAAATCAAAGGAAAATGAATGAATTGAAAAATGGCTTACCTCAGCATATTCATACCCCAAAAAAGGAATTCTGTTTCAACAGAATTCATTAATTCTAAGCATTTTTAAAAGAAAACCAAGGTTGAATATTTTTTTTATAATGAAACCGTAATGGTAAAAGGAAACTTGCAAAATCTAAATAGGATGATATAAGTCTATGACTTGGACAGAGGAAGAGATGAGGAGGTATGAAATCAAAGGGCAAAATTGGGAAGCAGAATGTCTTTTTGAATGCATGAATTCATTCCAGGTGATGACACCCTGGACCCTGACATTTTGGGGTTCCCAGACACCACCACTAAACCGTGTCAATATCATGTACCATCACTATAATATTTAGGGTTTTTTAAGAGTATGTTAAGATTCCAACTGGATGTCCTATAGAAATTTCTAATTTAACAAGTATAAAATAGAGTTTATTATCTTCCCTGATTAACTCACTTCCCTCCTTCAAACTTTCCTATTTCTATTGAGGGTTCCACCATCCTTCTAGCAACTCAAATTGTTTATAACCTTGAGGACACACTCAACGTTTTCCTCCCCTTTCCCTACACATCCAATCAGTTTGAAAGTCATTGATTTAACTTCTACGTCATCTGGGCCTCTTTCTCTACTAATATACCTACTACCGTAGTTCAGTAGCTTATCAATTGTTACCTGGACTATTCCAACAGCTGCCTAATTGGTACCCATGCCTCTAGTTTCTCCCATTTACAATTCATTCTCCACACAGCAGACGAATTGATATTACTAAAGCCCAGGTTTGAGTATGTCGTTGAAATTTAAGTTCCACTTCTTCCATTCTGTTTACAATAATAATCACTACTTGATTAAGAATTTCTAGTTTCTACTTAGTTGTTAACTCTCCTTTCAAATGTTTATTAAGAACTCTAATTTTATGCTTTATCTCTTCCTTCAGTTATTGTATTAAGGCTTCCACCTACTCTCAGATTCTCAGTCATTACGTTCTCTTTCTGCATCTCCATTACGTTCTCTTTCTGCACCTCTGTCTCTGTGTCTGTCTCTCTCTTGAAAAGTTGGTTTTAATTATAACTTTTGCTGAATTACGTGTTTCTTATGTTATATCCTTAATTCTCTTACCCATAATATTTTTTCATTATTTGAGGAAGTTTTCATTTGATTACTTATTTGTTCAATTTACCATTCCCCCTCCTTCTATCAAAGTTTCCATATGGGAATTATTTGATTTTCTCTCTTTTAGTTGCTGTTTTAGCATATCTGTTACATTTTTTTATGTTTCTAGAGTGCTAATAGAAAGCTGTATTTCTCTACAACTTCCAATTTATCCTTCTTTCTAGAAAGAAGTTCTATTTTATCTTCTGTGCTAGATACTGCTGGAACAATCCTCTGCACTGCACCCCTCTGTGCCTGCCTGTTCTCTCTTGCCCAGATTAAGAAATTTGGGTGAAGTTTTTGCCTGCTGAGAGGTAAGTCTGGATGGATTGCTGCCACGGGCTGATTCTGAGAGACAACCACAGACGCATGATGAAGTTCATGGTAAAGATACTTGGTGAGGTTCCACTACACTTATTGACAACTCTAGCACTTCTGAAGTTACCATAGGTCCTTCAACCATTATATCCCCTTCCATGGGAAGGTGAAAACAGGAAATGTGACAGAAGTACTGAAATTAGAGTAGAAAACGAAGCCAACAGCCCTAGAAGAACAATTCTCTGGGTTTTTTCTCTCTGGCAACTACCTTATCAACATTTATTTCCTCTCTATGTGATGAGGGCACAGTCTCTGGGAACCCCCTTGAACCTGGAGTACAGTCTCTGGAAGCCCCCTTGAACTCTCCTTGAGTCTTCCAAATAGATCTGGCCTTCCCCTAAGGCCATGGGCCTTGCATTATCATTGGGCCCAAGTCTCTACCTAGCCTAGCCCTCTATTATCCAGCTGTTTCCCACACTTAATCCTAATCAAAATATCTATACCCTAGCTTGGTTACCTCAGCCCTCTATTGTCTGTATGTCTCCATGTAGCCTTCAGCTATTTTTCCCACCATGGAATCTGACCTCATCTCAGTCCCATCAAGCTCCTCCTTAAACTCCTCCTCAAGTCCCTCCCTAAACCCCTCCTCTAGTCACCCCAGACCACCCCTCAGTCCCTCCCACAATCTTTGTGTATATAATCTCCATCTTGCCTCCATGAAGGTGCTCAGATTCAATCTAATTCAGTAGGTTGAATCTGGCCTGCTTGTGGAAACAGGCGTCACAAAGAGTGGGATTTCTTAAGACAACCCATTATGGCAAACCCTTAATAAACTTTGTCTTTTCCCTTGGCTGAGAAGGCTTGAGTCAAATTCTTTCAGCAGGATCTGGTGTGTCGGTACTTTGGGGTGTCGAGCACCCCTCAACCCCAAACTTCTTCATGTGTTGTTATTTTTGTTGTTTTATTTGGTATATGTCTTGATGTTTTGGAATAGTGATTGGCCTCTGAGTCTTGATAATGTCTCTTACTTGACCACCTTATGAGAAGTTAGTGGACTTTTTGGTTTGGTTTTCTTTTCCCACTGGACTACACAGTTTTCTCTGTATTTACTTAACTCTAAATGATTTTCCTTCTTGGAGAAAGAAACCAATTTCTCCTACCTGAAATTGGTTCATGACATTTGTTGCTTGATCAAGCATTTCATTGATGTGTCTATGCAAGGTCCTCCCAAGTGAAAAAGAAGAAAGAAATATCTAGGTAGTTGGATACTGAGAAAGGATATTAAGAAGGAACTGTTTTTGTGAGGAAATCTACTAAGGCAAATATTCTTAACCTGTATGTGTGTGTGTGTTGTGGACTACTTTGGCAGTTTAGTAGAGCTTATAAGCTCCTCACATTAATGTTTTTTAATGAATAGAATAAAATAACATGGTGATTACAAAGGACTTATATTGAATTGCACTTACCAGAATATCTAAAAATTAAGTTCATGGGCCCTAAGTAAAGAATCTCTGCCCCAAAATAATGCTACACATTATGGTTGAAGAGGTAAATTTAAGTTGTCATGCTCAAGGAGTATTCCATAATTTATAAAAATAATTTTTTCTCTGATAATTCTGTTTATCTTATTCTGTGACTTGGTAGAGAGGTCCAGAAAAGTAGAATTGCTGAAAAGAATGCATTTACATATATTAAATAAACAATCTTTACTTCAACTATGCAATGTAATTGGTAAAAATATTTAATTTAAATCAAACTGTTAAGAGTTTGGGTTTGTGTGTATTGGGGATTTTTTGAGGGGGGTACAGGGGAGAAAAGAATATCACAATGGGCTCCTGGGAGACATATGACAATAGAACTCATAAAACTAAGAGCTACACCTCTTTCATTGTGAACCTAAGGAAATGGAGACCCAGAGATATCAGGAGATTTGCCCAAGGTTATACGACTAAGATTTATCAGAAGGTAGATTCAAACCTAGGTTCTTTGACTCAAATTTAGTGTTCTTTCTCCCACAAGAGGCTGATTTATCAGGCCCTGGATCAGGCACAGCCATTTTCTATCCTTAGAGATACAGTCTTTCCTCAATCTTGGGTCAGAGTGCTCTATATTTCTAGAAGGTCTTTATATTTTCTACATTCTTAAATAAGGGCCATTTTTCTACATTCTGTATGTTCATCTGTAGAAAATTAAGGAATGGGAATCCCTTCTTTCATCTCCATTCACAAATAAGCATGAACATGCCAGTACCTGGCTATAGAGAACAAGCAACTTCACCTTCACCCACACATTCATAAGCAAATGCATTTATTCACTGTTTCATGAGGTTTTTGGATGGATGCAGAATAGTTTTGCTATTAAATTTTCTTTTATATTTGAAAGTTTTTTCTCTAGTTACTTGTAAAATTTGTCATTGAAATCATTAAATTTAGTCACTTTGTGTCCTGGTGCATAGGGTTTTTATTCTCTGGGTTCTTTCCATGGGCACTTCCATGCTTTCAGAAGGCCCAGGCAGGTTTTTTGTTTGTTTGTTTCTTTTATTTCTTGCATAATTGCATTCAGATTTTTTTATCTGTCATGTTTTTCTTGGAAAATTTAGTCCTTAAGTTGTATCTATACATTCTGTCTTCAAAATAAATCTGTCATATAGAAATCATGTTTTCTTTTAACATTTTTTTTTAATTTTTGCTTCTCTTCTTCCAGATTTTCTTTTACTTCTGTAGATTTGTATTCCACAATTGAACATAATCAGTTGTTTTACTCTTTTGTTTCCTTGGCAAGATTTAATACTGTCAATTCAATTTTTTTTTTTATTCTGTCACTTTTCCTGTTCAGGACATAAATCCTGCTTTAACAGTTCTAATTTCTCTCTTTAACTATCCAGGAACATAGTAATGTGATTCCAGGTTTTCTTATCAATCCGTAGAATTCTGTCTCATCAGGTACTTAGTGTTCATTTCTTTGTTGTTGTTGTTTGAAATATTTATTTATAAATGTTGGGACTTATTTAGATGATCTCGAGGCCATATTCCATTCTGTTATTAATGTCATCACTACTGGTTAATCTATTTGTAATGAGGATTTTTAACTGAATTTCTTCTTCCTGAGGTCTTAGATAATTTAAACTCTTTTTTTCCCTTATATTCTCCTATCACTCACTTCTGAACTTTTCCCCCTTTGACTATGTTTTCCTTGAGGACTTAATCTCAAAGTTGTCTCAGGCTCCTCCCACTCTACTTAATTTATATTTAACCGACTTCATCTTCTGTCCCCAAATGGCTTGTAGGTAGACAGAGCTGACCTCAGCTAAATGATGCCAAACTCCTTTCCTTTATACCTGAAAGAGTCCATACAAATACTGGCATCCAACCCCAGTTCCCTCTGGTCCTTAGTTCTCTTGATGGGGATTGATGCAGCGTAGAATACTGCCATGGTGACGTCCCAAGATGAACAAATTTCTGGCTTTTGGTCTTCTGATGGGCAGAGTTGAATTTTGCTGCAAACCTATGATTTGAATTGTATAGCCCCATAAGAGAGTGGTAGCCTGTGTAGAAGAGGGCATGCTAGGGTTTAAAAATTGGTCTTTTCTATTGCTAATTCATTGAGGTCTTACCTCCTCAGAGCTCTTGGAATCTTAAACCACAAAGACAAATTAAATCATTTTATCTCTTGTTCATAATTTCTATTTTTGAGAAGATTAAGAGGTCATAAGGATCAGAAAAAATCTCTAATCCTCCATCTTATTTGTCACTTGACCTGGATGTTCTCCTTTCATTTATTCACACTCATGCATTCTTATGTACTGGTTTCCAGATTTCTTTATTTCAGAATGTAGCAAAATAGTTCAAGCTCCTAGTTTTAAAATTCAGAATTCGTTAGCACAAGTTAGCTGGATAACTTCAGTTAGGCTTTACTTTAGAGTCTAAAGGGAAGCAAAATAAATCCAGTCTTAAAGGAATCAGTTTCACTGGAGCAAAATGAAAGGAGACATCAGGAGCCTTAGTTCTTCTGGAGAAATGAACTGATGACTAGTCTCTAATATGACACATAAGATAATAGAGGCAAACATTAGCTCTGATGGAAAAGGCTCAAGTCACTGCTTTCTCCCAACCCTCCGGCTATTCAATGAGAAGAGGAATAAGGGATCAAGAGAATGAGAAAAGAAGCTTGTGGTTGGAATAGACCCTGATAGGCTGCATTTTAGGAGGATCTTGTTGTCTACCTGTAACTAGTAAATTATGGCAAAGTAGAATTGAACACAATTATTCACTATCCCCCAAATCATTCTGCAGACAGATTTATGTGATTTGGAAGTCCTGCATTCTATGCCTATAATAATAATTATTATCATTAAAATCCTTAGCATTTCTATGGCACTCCACAACTTACAAAACACTGAACTGATCATCAGTGATCTTATTATGTTAACCAAGTGAAGTTAATCAACTTAACCATCTAGCAGTCTTTCAATGATTTAGGTTATGAAGGTAGCCAAAACAACACATTCAACTTGAAAATAATTGAGCTGTTGGGACCATGTAGACATAGTATGCAGGAAAATTCCAAATATCTTTGTGTTTAGTTTTTCCTTTGTAAAAAATAATAAATAATAACTGCCATTTTCAATTTTAACTGGATATGGGGAGGATAAATAAGCAACTCAGAATTCCAGGCAAAATTATTCAAATATCCCAGTCAAAGCGGATTGGGATGAAGAGAAATTATTAAGCCTGCTTTCATGTCCCTGGAATCTGAAATGAAATATAGAATCAAAGACAGTTCATTTAAGGTCCTGAATCTTTTGAGGATAATCAGATTAATCTACATTTTGACTTTTCTACCCCTACTAAGCACTGCTATCCAAGTTGTTTTAATATAAATCTCTAGATAAACAGTCAAATACAAACCCTTTTTTTTTTGTTAAAATACATTTTATGCATGCTGACATGTGAAATGATTGATCAAGTACTATAATGGGTAATTGAAAGGTCAAACTTATTAAATAAAACAGAATTGTTTTTTAAAAGTCTTATCCTCTCACTAAATCATGATGACTTTTCTATGACATATAATAGTCATATCAGAGGAACTACAGCAATGGTATATAATAGATTTGTACAATTCACTTTTTAAAAATGACTAGGATGGAGGGAGGGGGTAGTAGAAAGACCACTGGATTTTGATTCAGGGGACCTGAATTTGAATCTCAACTTCTCTATTTATTACCTGTGTGGTCTTGGGCAATTATTCAAACTCTCTGGGTCTCTTTCCTCAAGTATGAAATGAGGAAAGTTGGACTACATGACATTTGAGGTCCTTTCTGGCTCTTAATCTAGGAAAATTCTAACAATCATGTCAACCAGACTGAAGTGGCCTCTAACCTGTGGATGGTTAGAGCCAAACAGAGCAGGTTAGAGACAGGAGAGTCAAGAATCAAACAGAAATTTAATTTCTTTTTTTTTTTACAGGTGAGAAATGGGATTTTATTTTATTTTATTTTATTTTAATTTAGTTTTCAGCATTGATTTTCACAAGAGTTTGAATTACAAATTTTCTCCCCATTTCTACCCTCCCCCCACTCCAAGATGGTGTATATTCTGGTTGCCCTGTTCCCCAGTCAGCCCTCCCTTTTGTCACCCCACTCCCCTCCCATCCCCTTTTCCCTTCCTTTCTTGTAGGGCAAGATAAATTTCTATGCCCCATTGCCTGTGTATCTTATTTTCTAGTCACATGCAAAAACTTTTTTTTTTGTTTTTGAACATCTGTTTTTAAAACTTTGAGTTCCAAATTCTCTCCCCTCTTCCCTTCCCACCCACCCTCCCTAAGAAGTCAAGCAATTCAACATAGGCCACATGCATATCATTATGTATAACCCTTCCACAATACTCATGTTGTGAAAGACTAACTATATTTTGCTCCTTCCTAACCTATCTCCCTTTATTGAATTTTCTCCCTTGGCCCTGTCCCCTTTAGAAAGTGTTTGTTTTGCTTATCTCCACCCCCATCTGCCCTCCCTTCTATCACCCCCCCCCTTTTTTTATCTTCTTCCTCCTTTTTTCCTGTGGGGTAAGATGCCCAAATGAGTATGTATGGTATACCCTCCTCAGGTAATATTTGATGAGAGCAAGATTCTCCTTCACCTGCCTTCTCTTCTCTTCCTACAGAACTGCTTTTTCTTGCCACTTTTATGCAAGATAATTTACCCCATTGTATCTCTTCCTATCTCCCTCTCTCAATATATTCCTCTTTCATCCCTTAATTTGATTTTATTTCTTTTAGATATCTTCCCTTCATCTTCAACTCACCCTGTGCCCGCTCTCTCTCTCTCTCTCTCTCTCTCTCTCTCTCTCTCTCTCTCTATATATATATATATATATATATATATATATACACACACACACAGATACATATATACATACATACACACTTACATATACATATATATACATATATACATGCATATTCCCTTCAGCTGCCCTAATACTGAGGTCTCATGAATCATACATGTCATCTTTCCATGTAGGAATGTAAACAAAAAAAGTTCAACTTTAGTAAGTCCCTTGCAATTTCTTTTTCTTATTCTTTTTCTTGATTATCTTTTCATGCTTCTCTTGATTCTTGTGTTCAAAAGTCAAATTTTCTATTCAGCTCTGGTCTTTTCACTGAGAAAGCTTGAAAGTCCTCTATTTTATTGAAAATCCATATTTTGCCTTGGAGCATGATACTCAGTTTTGCTGGGTAGGTGATTCTTGGTTTTAATCCTAGCTCCACTGACCTCCAGAATATCGTATTCCAAGCCCTTTGGTCTCTTAATGTAGAAGCTGCTAGATCTTGGGTTATTCTGATTAAGTTTCCACAACATTCAAATTGTTTCTTTCTGGCTGCTTGCAGTATTTTCTCCTTGATCTGGAAGCTCTGGAATTTGGTGACAATATTCCTAGGAGATTTCTTTTGGGGATCTATTTGAGGAGGTGATCAATGGATTCTTTCAATTTCTATCTTACCCTCTGGTTCTAGAATATCAGGGCAGTTCTCCTTGATAATTTCTTGAAAGATGATATCTAGGCTCTTTTTCTGATCATGGCTTTCAGGTAGTCCAATAATTTTTAAATTATCTCTCCTGGATCTATTTTATAGGTCAGTGGTTTTTCCAAGGAGATATTTCACATTGTCTTCCATTTTTTCATTCCTTTCATTCTGTTTTATAATATCTCAATTTCTCATGTCACTAGCTTCCACTTGTTCCAATCTCATTTTTAAGGTAATATTTTCCTCAGTGGTTTTTTGGACCTCCTTTTCCATTTGGCTAATTCTGCCTTTCAAGGCATTCTTCTCCTCATTGGCTTTTTGGAGCTCTTTTGCCATTTGAGTTAGTCTATTTTTTAAGGTGTTGTTTTCTTCAGTATATTTTTAAGTATATTTTTGGGTCTCCTTTAGCAAGTCATTGACTTGTTTTTCATGGTTTTCTCACATCCTTCTCATTTCTCTTCCCAATTTTTCCTCTACTTCTCTAACTTGCTTTTCTAAATCCTTTTAGAGCTCTTCCATGGCCTGGGACCAGTTCATGTTTTTCTTGGAGACTTTTTTTGTAGGCTCTTTGACTTTGTTAACTTCTTCTGGCTGTATGTTTTGGTCTTCTTTGTCACCAAGGAAAGATTCCAGTGTCTGAGACTGAATCTGGGTGCATTTTCGCTGCCTGGCCATATTCCCATCCAACTAACTTGACCCTTGAGTTTTTTGGTGGGGTATGACTGTTTGTAGAGTTAAGAGAACTATGTTCCAAGCCTGGGAGGATGTGCCAACTCTGCCACACCAGCATTCCTCCTTCCCCAAGAACCCCCAACCCAGACTGGACTTAGATATTCATCAGGCTCTTCATTCCTGCTCTGATCCACCACTTAATTCCTCCTACCAGGTGGGCCTGGGGCTTGAAGCAACTGCAGCTGTAGTTCTGTAGCTGCCCCACCTCCTCTGCCCCCCAGGCAGTGGCTGAACTGTGAGCTCCTTTTTAAACTATGTCCCCAGCAGCTTTTCGCACTAACCTTCTCTGTTGTCTTTGGTGTTTGTGGGTTCAGAAGTCTGGTAACTGCTGCAGCTCACTGATTCAGGGCACTAGGGCCCGCTCTGCCTGGCTCCTGGTCTGTTTGGTCTGCTTAGTCTGCACCGCCCACACTGGGCTCTGCTCTGCTCCCAGCTCCATGCGGGATAGACCTCACCCAGAGACCATCCAGGCTGTCCTGGGCTGGAGCCCTGCTTCCTTCTGCTATTTTGTGGGTTCTGCAGTTCTAGAATTGGTTCAGAGCCATTTTTACAGGTTTTTGGAGGGGCTCGGCAGGGAGCTCATGCTAGTCCCTGCTTTCTAGACACCATCTTGGCTCTGTCCCCCGAGAAATGGGCAGAAATTTAATTTCAAAGTGAGGGAAATGGCTTGCAGGCCAGGACACTTGTGCTGGAGCCCTGCCTCCAATAGGGGATGGAGACCCACCATAGTGTGGCTAAACCTCGTTTTATATACTTGTGGCTAGACAAAGAGTCAAATAGTGTGGTGTAACAAGGTTGTCTAGTGACAAAAAATCCATTCATATTGTGGCTTCATGGTGCTTGCCCAAGCTCAGGGACCATCAGTTCCAGAAGGTGGCCCAAAGGATTGCTGTTATGCCAAGCTCAGGACACGGCTTGCTTGTTGCACCTCAGCTCTGGAAAACACAATGTCTCCTAATATCTCTGCATTTATAATATCAGAACTTTGAGCAATAAAGAGAGGGTTGGGAAAGGGAAGGGAAAGGATGGGAGGGGAGGGAAGGGGAAGAGAGGGAATAAACTAGCATTTATCCATCTGCTATGTGCCAGGCACAATATGAAGTACTTCTTACAAATATTCTCATTTGTCTCTCACAATAATCCTGTGAAGTAAGCACCATTATCATCACCATTTAATAGTTAAAAAACTCAGGCTGATGGAAGTGAAGTAATTTGACTAGGGTCACATAGCTGGATTTCAACTCAAGTTTTCCTGACTCCAGGAGAAGATATTCTAAGAGAATATCCTGAATTGAACAAAAAATAAAATAAAAAATAAAGGCTATATTGGTTTTAGTTGTGCGTTACCTTAATATCCCACTGAAAAGTGGAAAATTGCTCAGCCAATCAAATATTTTACCTTTGTGGCCAAAATAGTAATATTCGAAAACATTTTTATGATCTATGATACAGGAAAAAATGCTCACATAATTTATTCTGTTTGTTTCTGAGTTAAATCCAGAATGTTTTCATTACTAAACCACATTTTTTATAATATGCTTAATATTTTTTTAAATTTAATTTATTTAATATATTTAGTTTTCAGCATTGATTTTCACAAGAGTTTGAATTACAAATTTTCTCCCCATTTCTACCCTCCTGCCCACTCCAAGATGGCATATATTCTGGTTGCCCCATTCCCCAGTCAGCGCTCCCTTCTGTCATCCCACTCCCCTCCCATCCCCCTTTCCCTTCTCTTGTAGGGCAAGATAAATTTCTATGCCACATTGCCTGTGTATCTTATTTCCTAGTTGCATGCAAAAAATGTTTTTTTTTTTTGTTTTCAAACATCTGTTTTTAAGACTTTGAGTTCCAAATTCTCTCCTCTCTTCCCTCCCTGCCCACCCTCCCTAAGAAGGCAAGCAAGTCAATATAGGCCACATGTGTATCATTATGTAAAACCCTTCCACAATACTCATGTTGTGAAAGATTGACTATGTTTTGCTCCTTCCTAACCTATCCCCCTTTATTGAGTTTGCTCCCTTGACTCTGTCCCTTTTCAAAAGTGTTTGTTTTTGATTACCTCCTCCCCCTGTCTGCCCTCCCTTCTATTATCCCCCCTTTTTTATCTTCTTCCTCCTTCTTTCCTGTGGGGTAAGATACCCAATTGAGTGTGTATGGTATTCCCTCCTCAGGTCAAATCTGATGAGAGCAAGATTTACTCATTCTTCCTCACCTGCCCCCGCTTCCCTTCCTACAGAACCACTTTTTCTTGCCACTTTTATGTGAGATAATTTACCCCATTGTATCTCTCCCTTTCTCCCTCTTTCAATATATTCCTCTCATCCCTTAATTTGATTTTATTTTTTTAGATATCATCCCTTCATATTCAACTCACCCTCTGCCCTCTGTCTATATATACACCTACATATATACATACATAGACACACACATATGTATATATACATACACACACACACACACATATATATATATATATATATATATGCAATATGCTTAATATTTTTAAATCAAATTTTGAACCTCGAAACCCTATTATCAGATATTATTGTGGGTTTTTTTTTTTTACCACAATGGTGATGATGAGTACCACCTATTAGAAAATATAATGACAAGCTAGTGAGCATGTAGAGGAATGTAATGACCAGGATGTTGACATGACTTGAAGTGCTATAAGGACTGGTTGGAAAGTGGATGTTCAATCTGCAGAAAATATGACTTGGGGGGACATTTGAAAAGAGTTTTTGTAGAAATGGGATTAGTTTTGTTCCTCTTGGGTCCTAATATGAAAACCCCAATGATTAGAAGACATGAGGAGAAATAGTTTTATTCAATAAGAGGGAAAAACTTCCCAAGAATTAGGGAATGATGTGCCTTCTAAAGTAGTGAGTTCTCCACCACTGATGATTTTCTTCACATTGGATGGATACTTGTCAGGGATAGTGCAGACAAGGTTCATGATTTGGTAGTTAGAGCTAAGCATGATGTATTAGAAGCAACCAAGCTGAACTCTCTCAAAATTCATCTTCAAAGAACTTTCAAATAATGCCTTAAATAAAATTTTGGAGTGGTAGAGCCAAAAAGAAGTCAAGGCAAGATGTTTTTTCAGACTAAGGAAACTTAGGAGGTTGGCAGGAAAAATTTGTGACACTGGGGTAGAGGCCTGTCTGGAGTCCCCCCACACAGGGCAGCAACAATGTTTAGAACAGCAGCAGCAGCTCTGGGAGTTCTCAGCTCAGAGACATTCTTGGTCACCGTTCTAGGCAGAGAGGAGAACTGGGGGTTGGTCACAAAGGAACAGGGGCCCTAGTAGCAGCTCCAAGGCAAAGAGAAGCGCTAGTGCTTGTGGCTACAGGGAACTAGGGGCCCTTTCTGGCTAAAGACAAGAGCATAGACCAGGAAGGCAGTGACCAAACTTTTCCCCATTCCATACCATCTCGGAAGCACCAAAGATTCGTACACTCTCAGAACTAGTTTGGAAAATAAAAAAGCAGCACAAAAAAAAATCCTGAAGCTTGGCACAGTGCTTCCCCACCCTCAAATGATCAAAGCCCAACTTTAACATAAAGTTCAAAGTCAAAAAATAGTCTCAGGGTGGACTGGAAGGAACTCTGGTGCTGCTATTATAGAGCCTTCTATCTTCAGTGGCTGCAGCCTCCAAGGACCAAGCTGAACTGTTAGAGAGGTCAAAGGACTAAGGAGGGACAGAGCAAGATGGCAGATTAGAGGAACATCAGCTTGTACTCAGGCACAGCAACAGCAGTGGCTGCAGCAGCTTCTGGAGTTTTCACTCCAGAGACATTCCGGGTCATAGTTCCCAGGCAGAGGGGAGCACTGGGGCTCAGTCACAAGAAGGTAGGGCCCCAGTTTCACAGTTTTAAGGGAAAGAAAAGTGCTAGTGCTAGTGCTTGTGCCTAGAGAGGATCAAAGGCCATCCTGGCTGAAGACCAGAGAGACTAAGGGAGTAGTGACCACACTTCTGTTTCACACCATCTTGGAAGCATCAAAAAGTTTCAGATAGCCAGAACTAGTGTTGAAAAGAGCAGCATAATAAAAAACCCTGAAACTTGGGACAGTACCTCCTTAACCCCAGGTAAGCAGAACCTGACTTTAACATAAATTTCAAAGTCAAGTAACAGTCTAGAAAAATGAGCAAATGACAGCAACAACAAAAGAATTTGACCATAAAAACTATTCCAGTGGCAGGTAAGACCAAGACATAAACTTGGAAGAAGATGAAATATGAAAGCTGCTAAATGGAAAAAACAAGTACCAAAGCTCACTGAAGAAAATAATTCCTTAAAAATTAGCGTTGGGCAATTGGAAGTTAATGACTCAATGAAACATTAATAAATAATAAAAAGTCAAAATAATTTTTAAAAATAGTTGTGAAATATTTCATCTTATAGAGAAACAGCTGATCAAGGAAAGTTAATTTAAGAATTATTGGACTACCTGAAAGCCATCATCAAAGAAAGAACTTAAACAACATATTTCAAGAAATTATCAAGGAAAATGGCCCAGATACCTAAGATCCAGAGGGTAAAATAGAAATTGAAAGAATTCACTGATTACCACCTAGTCACCCTTAAAAATAGAAGCAGATAACAGAATGGATTAAAAATCAGAATCCAGCAATATATTGTTTAAAAGAGGCATTCTTGAAATAGAAAGATACACAAAGTTAAAATAAAGAATTGTAGCAGAATCTAATATGCTTCAGCTAAACTAGAAAAGAAAAGGTAGGAGCAGCAATCATGATCTCAAAGCAAAGCAAAAACAGACCTAGTTAAAAGGGATAATCGAGGAAACTAAATTTTGCTAAAAGGTACCTTAGTCAATAAAGTAATATCAAACAATTTTACAGCAAGTTTCTCTGGCCTAATTTCTTAAATATATACTGAGTATAAAACTGTGTCAAATTTGTAAAAATAAGAGACATTCCCCAATTGATAAATGATCAAAGTAAATAAACACAATTTTCAGAAGAAATAAAGGCGATCTATAGTCATATTTAAAAAATGCTCTAAATAGCTATTGATAAGAGAAAGGCAAATTAAAACTAAGAGGTACCACCTATTACCTATCAGAAATGATGAATGCTGGAGGGGAAAAGGAAAAATAGGTACATTAACAAAATATTCGTGGAATGGTGAACTGGTCCAACCATTCTGGAGAATAATTCAGAACTATATCCAAAGGGCTATAAAACTGTGCATACCCTTTGACCTAGCCATATCTCTACTAGGTCTTTATACCAGAGATAAAAGAAAAAGGAAAAGGACATACATACATACATACCTACAAATATATATATATATATATATATTATATATATAACACATATATATACATACACACACATAATATATCTATATTATATATATATATATATGCTCATATAATATTTAAACCAGCTCTTTCTGTGGTGGCAAAGAACTGAAAATTGAGGGGAAGCTCATCAATTGGGGAACAGCTGAATAAATTGTGGCATATGATTGTGATGGAATATTATTGTGTTGTAAGAACTGAAGAGGTGGTGATTTCAGAAAACCATAGCAGGACCAATAAGAACTGATATAAAGTGAAGTGAGAAGAAGGGGGAAGTCATTGCACACAGTAACACCAGTGATATGATCATGATCAACTGTGAAAGACTTGGCTACTCTGACCAATACAATGATCTGAGACAATTGCAATGGACTCATGATGAAAAAATGCTATCTGCCTCCAGAGAGAGAACTGATGAACTCTGAGTGCAAACTGAAGTGTACTTTTCTCCCTTAATTTTTTTTTGCTTAAAAAAGATGGCTAATATGGAAATATGCTTTGCATGATTTCACATGAATAATTGATATCATATTGGTCGCCTTCTCAGTGGAGGTGGGAGGGTGAGGAGGGGGGAAGAGTTTGGAATTCAAATTAAAAGGAAAATAGTGTTGAAAATAAATAAATAATAAAAATTTTAATAGATTCAGGAGTTCAATAGGGAGTGGTCTGGATGATTTCTGTGGTGGATTCCAACTCTAATATTCTATGATTTTATAATTTAGTCTTCCTTCATTTATATAGATTCATCAGAGAATATTATTCCATTGCACATACTTCAATATATATTGTAGAGAAACAGCTGGAATGCCCAGTGGGTAGAACACTGAATCTGGAGTCAGGACACTATCCAGGCTTAGACACTTATTAACTGTGTGGCCCTGGGCAAGTCACTTAACCTCTAACTCCCTCTGTTTCAAGTGGTTTATTGTATCAAACAAAATAATATTTATAAAGTGCTTAGTAATAGTGACTGGCACACAGTAGGTGTTTAATAAATATTTGTTTCTTTCCATCCTGTATTGACCTGTTTTGCTGATTTCACCCTCTTCTTTCTTCCTTTTCTTTTATCTTTTTGTGGGGGGATGGTTGTCATGTAATATGGCTCTCTTGGATGGGGAAGATGTCATATAAGGAGAAATTTAGGTAAGGTAAAAACTAAGTATATCAATAACATTTTTTTAAAATTGAAGTATATGAACAAGAGTCATATGGCTGTGGATAGTTGTGGTGGTTGTGGAGAGGTCGTAATTTACATTACTAGATGAATTACCTGGTTCTATAAGATCATAGATGTATTTAAGTAGCTGAATTTAAAAGATACCTCAGTCTCCACCTATAATGTTTTCCCAGCATACTCTGGGCCCATAGCTATTCTAATTTGCATGAAGTCACCTAATCAAAAAGTTAGTCAATGATATTTTAAGCACCTTAGGTAGCAACCACAAAAATATTTCTAAGGATAAAGTTGCAGTTTGGTGGTAAAACTTGGAAAAAAATTGTCTACTGTAGTATCACAGAAAAAGCTTATGCTTTTTAGAACTAGACCTTCTAGTGCTCATCTGTGCTCTAGAAACATTCCCTCATCTGTCTGGTGCTCATTCTCTGCCCCTTTGTCTGTACACCCACCCACACTCACCCCGATCCATATCTAGACTCTTGGTGACAGATTCCATCTTCAAAGAAAACTGAAAGACTGACACCTCCCTACCTATAAAATGGTGGAGCCAGAGGGAACCAACTGTCTTCCTCTGATTTGATAACCCTCCATTCCCCTTCTTATAAAACACTTGATCTGTACCTGCATATTGAGGGACCCTCTGTGTTGGTGAGCCTAGATATTTTACACTGAAAACTGAATCCTTGCCCTGTTTTCCTTTTCTCATCCCCAAGTTAATCATCTTCCCTTGGGTGAGGCCAAATTCCCCATAATAAAAGGCATTAATAATTCTTTTTATGTGACTGACTGGCTTGATTTTTCTGTCAAAAACTCAAAGTAAACCCTTTACAAAGAGAAAAATTAGGTTACTGCAATGAACAGGGATTTGGTCAACGGTCCTGTTATTTTGAGCTCTAAATACGTTTTGCAACCTGCCAGTATGAAAGTATAATTACAAGGTTCATAAATGTTTATTTCCAAACTACCAATGTCATATTTGCATTGCCACACCTGCCACTAGTTAATTAGGTAGCAATTTCAGAATTCTAGCCAGAAGAGGGGTAAAAATCATTAAACTAATTTTGGTCTTTTAATGTGGATGAAAAAATGGAGTCATTTAGATTCAGGAAAGGCCCAAATTGAACATTTTGGTCAATTTAGAGAATAGCAAACATTCTATATTTTTAAACATAATTTCAAAATGCTTTTGAGCTGATACATAGAAACAGATTCAAATAGCACTATTTCCAAACTAGGAACAACTCCACCCTGGATAAGTATATTCGAGATTTGTTAAACATACAAGTATTTTTTAAATATTGTTTTACCCCTTTTCTGTAGTGTAAGATAGATTTTAAATTAAAACTGCTTGAATCAATAATTCTTTGAAAACACAGATATAGTATAAGGATTTTCTTTCTATATCTCGGTTCTATCACTAAATTCATTGTGGATTAGGGAAGTAGCTCATCTATATATTGGGCTCTTTATTAGAGACTTATAATAGATACATTATTCTTGATCCTGCCATAGATAAAAAAAAATGTTTCTTCATGGGTATTCAGGAACTTTCAGTCTTTGGTTAAAAAGGTCTGATTGAAAATCAGATACAGAATGAAGAATTATAAGTTCCCAGTTGCTTTGAAGTTAAATGGAGGGGGCACTTGATTATTATGAAGGCTAGAATTGGATTAAAGAATCATACTTAAAGGTGTACTAGTGCTCAGAAAGCTCCAGACCTTGGAAGTACCTGGCCCTTGATTGTAGCAGCTGGAAGTGATTTAACAAGTACTTGAAGTGACAGAATCAAATGCTTTATATGATGAATGGGCCATTTCAATATAGTAAATGATTTTGCTCTTTAAAAATCAGAATTAGTTTGTGTTTTTATGAGAAGTAAGTCCTAGTAGGGTAGGATGCATTCACCTACACATGAAATATAGACTCACATATATCACAAATATGTGTTTGATCCTACCCAGTGAAGATGTTACACATACACATAGAAATTCACAAGACCTACAAAGAGACTTGTATACATACATCTGTTGCACCTGTTACTCAGACCCACATAAGCCAAAGGTAATTATTATTAACCTTTTTTGCTGCCTATACTTTGAGGTACCAAAGCTATGGTTAATGTAGGGCAGAGTAGCCTCGGGGGAGGACAGTAAACAGAGCAAAAGAGGCTGAATAAATGTCATAAAACAGAGGTACTTCTCTCTCTCTCTCTCTCTCTCTCTCTCCTCTCTCTCTCTCTCTCTCCTCTCTCTCTCTCTCTCTCTCTCTCTCTCCTGTTCCAACCAATAGTAATCAATATTAGTATAGTAGAATAAGGTTTCAGAGCAGTCGGGCGTGATAGAGAGTAGCCTTGTAACTACAAAGACCTTGTTCAAGTTCTACCTTTGACACATACTGTCTACATGATACTAGTCAAATCATTTGACCTCTCAGTGTTCTAAGTAACCCTTTAAAAATATAAATTATGGACAATGCGATGAGATGCACTGGTAGGGAATTTCTATGTGAGTGAAATCCCTGTATCGATAAGATCACAGGTCCAATCCCCATCTCTATCTCTACCTTAAGATTTAGAAAGCATATTCTTCACAACCCTGTGAAATAGGTGGCACCAGTATTATTATATTCACTTTGCAGATGAGGCTTTCTGGTAAAATCCGTAAAATGAATATAATATGTATGTCTAAGCTGTACTCATCATTCTGACCCTGCCCCAAGGTAGGGCCCAGGTCAAGACTTTGGCCAAGTCTTCCATAGTACATACTGATACTTCCTCAGTTAAGAAGGGAAAGCTTTGATGAGAAGATTTGTGCTCTAGGAGGGGGCTAAGGATGCTGCAGAAGTAGTGCCACAGGGCTATACTCTTTACCTGATGATACTAGATAACTAACTGAGCAACAGAGGTAGAAAACAATGTCCATCTCAGAAGCAGAGTCAGTACCAGGGGAGAAGTATCCTGGAAAGTGACCAACCTAAAGGACACTGTCTGGGATAGTTTGTATTTTCGGTATGGTAATAACAATGAGTATCTGAATTCCACAAATCTTTGATTTTGTGTACTCACATTTTCCCCCCAAAGCCATGTCTGTTTTTCCACCCAGACATATAAGACTGGCCTTGACTTCCAGCACCCCCTAAATTCATTTCATCTGGGCAGCTTTTACCTGACTTATTTTCCAGGGAAACAACCATATCTAAATAGCAAAAGACTACTTGTTGTTTGGGCTGATCATGTATCATGGCTAGTAGAATTGTAGGATTTAGTCACAGAAGGAACCTTAAAGCATAAGCTGTAACTAAGACAAGGTAAGTAGCTAGGATTTTGTTTCGGCATCTTAAAATTTAGAGGATGCTGTATTGGCAGCATAGATAGACTGAGTCTTAGTATCTAGGTAGAAACAATAATTAGTTAAAACAGAAATGTAACAGAGCTCACTCTTCCTTCCTGGAACCACACTCCAGCGAAATTCCTTTCTGACCCAACTATATCACCTCACCATTCTTCAACATTCAGCTTCAGTATAGTTCAGTGTCTCTTTCCATTCAAGGACTTCTGTATCTTGTCTGTCTCCCTACCCCAACTAGATACGTAGTTTTAAAAAAGTGACTTGAAGGTATGTTTAGAACTGCTTAACCTGGGAATATTTTGTGCATAATAATCAAAATTCCCAGTTAGTCTCAGTTTAGAAATCATCTGGTTTAGTCTCATTCTTAGATGAAATACCTTCCTTGAAGTTATACAGCTTGTAAGTTATGGAGTCTTCATATGGGAGAAGAAAAAACTGTGCTGGTCAACTTTATTTAAACTCACACATGTGTCTACTGATCCATTTCATAGATGCAAGAAAATCCAATATACGAAGCATTAATAATCCTTGTGTCCTTTTTTGTTTTCTTATGTGGTTTTAAATTCTCAAAACCTGCATAGCAGATGAGGCTCAAATTCAAAGTCACAAAGTCAGGTAATGAGTAAAGAAAATCCCTCTGTTAATTTGCTTTTATTCCATCTGTGAGGTATATTGAAAATAATTCTCTCTCCTTGAACTTAAGACCCACTTGGACTTAACTTTGGGAATTTTTCCATTTTATGCTCACTCTCTTCTAAAACTTATCAAATCTGTCATCCAGCCCCATCAACTTAACTGAAACCACCCACAGCAAAATTATTAATGATCTTTTACTTTCCAAATTTAATGACTTTTTCTCAGTCTTCATCCTTCTTTACTTCTCTGCAGCATTTGATACAGATAACCATTTCCTATGGGATTTTCTCTACTCATTTGGTTTTCATGACACTACTCCATATTCTCTTCATTCCTTTCCGACAGGCCTTTTTCGGTCTCCATTGCTAGATTCTTATCCTTCATCCTTCTGGACCTTCAAGCCCTTTCCTCCATTGCTCTGTCATGGGCCTTCTCTTTCTTTCTATGCTCTCTCCATTGGTGGTTTCATCTACTTCAATGGATTCAGTTGCCATGTCTACTAAGACCAATATGTCCAAATTCAGTCTCTCATCTGAGTTCCAATCTCACATCTCCAACTGCCTATAGGACATTCCCAACTGAATATCTCATAGACATCTCAAACTCAAACAGAACTAATCATTTCCCTCAAAACTCCCCACTATTCTAAAAATCCCAGTTGCAATTGTGAGAAACGTGGTTTTGGCGATCACTGGACTTCCTAGGCAGGGCCAAAGTCCTGAAGAAGAACCCTGTGATAATCTCTAGGGAAGGCTGTACAGACCACAGGACTCCCAGAGGATGACCAAGTGGTAGCCATCCCTTAATCTGTGGGGATCACAGGGCATCCTAGGGGTCAGACCCTAAGGAAGACCCAAGTGATGGCCCCTTAGGATGGCAGTAAGATCACAAGGCTCCCGAGACAGGGCCGGAAGTCCCATGTGATGTCCCCTTAAGAAGGCCGTGCAGACCACAGGGTTCCCCAAGGGAATCCAGAGTGGTAGCCCTCTTAACACCACAGTGGGGATCACAGGACACCCCAAGACAAGATCCAGGAGTAAGCCTGGTGAGCTTCCGCTGCCTGTTGCTTCCCTTCACTTGACCTTAGGAAAACCCATGTGATTTGCCCACTCACACCCAAAGAACTCAGGGCCAGAGTGGGCAGAGGAAGGCATTTTATTACGCTCCCCGGGAGAGCGGGTATAGTGCTCGTGGGAACACTCACACACTGATACAGCTGCAGGAGCAGGGGTAACCATTTCCTCCACTCCTGCTAGAGTCATGGTTAGTTTACAATCTTTATTTTTTACATAGTTTTCCTGGGTTATACAGTTTATATAAATAGGATAATAAGGATACAGAAGCAAAAGTGAAGTTAACTAGATTTTCCTTGTCCTAGTTTAGGATTAAACTATATTCTTTTACTTCCCCTACTTTCCCTCTTTAACATATGCAAATCAGTAGGCCTGGATTCTTGACCAAGACCAGACCCTAGATAAGCTTGAACAGGTTCAAGTGGGTTTGGCCTCTCTAATTCCCTAGACTGCCTTCTCAAAAAGTATGCACATGCGTACAAGCCTCTGACCTCTCACCTGACCGACCTTGAGGCCTGGTCTCTGCTAAAGCTGGGGTGGGGGAGGGCAGGGAAGCACACATTTAGTTCTGTGGAAACAAAACTCCTCCTCCCATTTCTTACACTTTTGAGGACATGCCCATTCTGGCAGCCCCCAGATTCATGTTCTCAGAGTTCTTCTCAACTCCTCACTCTCTCTCATCTCAACATACCAGTCCATTGCCAAATCTTGTTGCTTCTATCTTCACAACTTCTCTCACATACTCTCCTCTCCATTCACATAGACACCTCCCTAGTTCAAACTCATTACTTCTTGCCTAGATTCAAGTGTCTTGCCATTACAATTCATCCTTTACTCAGGAACCAAATGATTTTCCTAAAGCATAGGTCTATATGTGTTACTCCCCTCTCCCTCTTATTCAATAAATTCCAGTGACTCCTGGGTCCTTCCAGAATGAAAGGCAAAGTCCTCTGTTTGGCGTTTTAGGCCAATTCACAACCTAGTACCTTCATTTCATACTTCACTGTACTCCACATGCTCTTTGGTCTAGAGATATCAGTTTACTTGCTGTTCCTCACACACCTCATTCCATCTCTACTCTCTATTCCATTTACACCAACTGTCCCTTACACTTGGAATATTCTTTCTCTTCACTTTCTCTTCTAGACATCTAGAGTTTCTTTAAAGACTAAATACCACTTTTCAAAGAAGGTCTTCCAGTTGTTCCCCTACCCTCAGTTCCTTGAGTCTTTTCCTCTAAGATCACCTTTCTTCTATTCTATATGTACCCTGCATATACCTATTTTTATAGGATGCCTCCCCTCCTATTAGTATGTGTTTTGTTGTATCTCCAGGGCTTAGCACAGTACCTGACATACAGTAAGTGCTTAATAAATGTGTGTTGGTTGACTGATGCTGTCCTTTTCTCTACTTGATATTCTGTTGATTCAGGTACCTAAGGCAGTTACTTGAAAGAATGATTGTCAATAGCCTTTTTGCAAGAACATCATCCCAGGATCTTGTTAACAGTCCTTCTCCCCTGTAAAATTATGGTCTAAGAGAACAGTTCATTGTTGCCCCTCCTTCTCCAATAGGAAATCATTTAAAGAAGAGTTTGCTTCATTCAAATGTCTAGGGGGTCATGTATGCAGTTAAAAAATAAACAGGAATATTTGTTAAAATGTATACCTGCATACCCTAATTTTTTATAAATCAGTGATGGTACTGTCTATATTCCCCCCTCCCCCATATAATGGAACTTAATTAAAAGGTTGTTCTGAGGATTAGAGAAGCTTTTATGGATCTAGACATTTACAAACCTTAAAATGCTGCGTAAATGAGGTCTTATTATTCCTGATTCTATGGTCAGCTTTCTAGACACTACACCAGACTAGCTCTGACCCTGAGAACATATATGTCTATGCTGTCTATAATTTTAAGTTGGACTAAATATTGTTCTTTTCTTTCATTTTACATGCCTATTGAGCAATTCAAGAGAAAGTCCATGATCTTCCCTCCTGCCACCCCCAGAAAAAATTAAAAATGCCCATAAGTAGAAATGTTTCATCCTTCTGTTAAAGTTGTCTGATGCAAAGTGAAAGGAAAGTCAAATCTATAAAATTCTCCTTCTTAGAGAATTGTTTTGTTAGCAGTTAATAAAGGGAGATAAATAGATTTCCAAAACTCTGTGCAAACAAACCTCATTCTCCCATTAAATGTGCTTTATTATTATTATTTATTAGTTGTTATATACACACTTTATTGTTTATATGATTTGAGTCCAGAAACCTTTTATTAGAATTGGGAAATATGTACACATAAATTTACAGAATATTGCATATTCTGTTTATCACAGTTGCTGTATTGAACAGTTTTGCTTAACTATTTTTAATTAAAAATATGCATGTGGATTGGGAAGTGATTATAATATAAAAAATAAAATGTCTAAATTAAACATTTAAGTATGTTTATTTAGTGATAGATTTAATATAAGGATGCTCCCTCCACGGAAGAACAGGGTAAGAACTATATCCCAACTATGAATAAGAGCTTAGGCATATCAAAATGTTTTACATGGAAGATTCAAAGGTCTGTTTCTATTTTGCTAAGTTCAGTTGCCAGATGCTTCACAAGTTTTGAATACTGAAAAATGCATTCCTTGCAATTTCCGCAAAGAAGTTAAAATATTGTGAGGACATTTCCCCTTATATTCCTCCTATAAAACACAGAGCTACATAGCTTATAAACATTGACTACATTTAATTTCATCAGTCATACCTCCTTAGGCCACCCACAATAATCCCTCAATGTCTTAATAAACACATTCATCAAAAACTGTTGTGTGTCAATGATATCAATTTAATTTTATTGGATATGGAGTTAGAAACAAATATCCAATAGAATTGTGTCCACTAAATCAGATCTAAAAATACCCACATTTGTTGTTGACCCCACTGTTTAGCAGAAACAAGTGGAGAAACAGGAAGAGCTGGAGGAATGGAGGGTAAATTTACCCTTAAAGCATCAGTGAGTAACAGATAAATTAAGAACCAAGAGACTGATGAGTGGTCAGACAAAGATTTGAAATTTAAATTATTTCACATAACTTTGAAGTATTAGTCTTATTTAAGTTGCATTGTGTTTTTTGTAATGTGGAGTCATGAAAATGTTTATTTGTCAATGTCTACTAAAATTACTACCAAACAAAAAAGTATAGTTTCTCATCAATAAATGAATCTTCCCAAAACTTTGTGACTACAGTTCTACTACTCTCACCAAAATGGTAAGAATGCTTAATTTTCATAGTTTTATAATTTTCCAAGTTCTTTCATGTAACATAAACTCGTTTTATCCTCATAACTCTTTTGAAGTAGACTAGACAGATACTAGTCCACTTTTACATATAAGGAAACAGGTTCACAAACATTATTAAGCTTAATAAAAATCACATAAGAGGGAAGTAAGAAAGGGATGTTAGTTCTGTCCTCAGAACTGGGTGTAGATAGACCTCAGAAATACTACTATATTACATTATGCAAAGGTATCATTTATCTCAGAACTTTTTTTTACTGATTCTTTGTCATAAAAAAAAAACTAGATGATAAATTCTTTCGTTCTTCCAAATTTCTTTTTTTCTGGAGAAGTCACCACCATTCTTCCAGCTTTAAAGGTCATAATCCTGGACTCCTCAGTCTTCCTCATATCACATGGCTAATCAATTGCTAAGTCTTCCCATTTCTATCTTCACAATATCTCTCATATATATAACCCATTCTCTCCACTCATACAGCTAAACCTTAGTTCCGTCCTGAATTGCAACAGCCTCCTAATTGGTCTCCCTATCTGAAGTCTCTCATTGCTCTGGTCCATTCTAAACACTATTACCAAAATAATTTTCCTTAAGTACAGATCTGACTATGTGACTCCCTTATTCAACCAACTCCTGTGGCTTACTATTGCTTCTGGGGTAAAATATAATTTCCCGTTTCACATTTAAAGATTCCATTTGTGTACAAATTGGATTAGATAACCGTGGAAGATCATACTTTCTCCTGATTTCTATGACTCTGTGCTTCTATGAAATGTAGGCAGAGAAATACGACTAGGTTCTATTCTATTGGAAAAATTGGCTTTCATTAGATCAACCTATATGAATGGTATTACTAGTGAAACCTTTATCTGCACTGACAAGCAACAACTATTTATCCCTCATGGAACCCATGAGGACTCTGTGGAGAAAGGAAACATTAAATATTGAATCTGTGGCAAAATTGTTTGATGTTGTTGCTTTGTTTTGTTTGGTTTGATTTGGTTTAAATGAGATGAGGGCTGCACAGAATTAAATCTAGGCAAGTATATTTTCTTTTTCTGAGACATTTTATCTGCTTCTGGGGCTCTCCTTCCCTTTTCTAAATACCCTGTATGCCACCTTAGACTAGTCCAACATTCTAAGCCTACCCCTCTGGCCCAGCATCCTCAATCAATCTTTTTCCACCAACACTGAAAATTAGTATTCTATATCTCCTCCCCCAGAAGTCTAAATTGTCATTTAGTCTGATATAGTATACTAGTTGTAAATATAGCTATGAAAGAAAGTTAGACCCTCATTCCTAGATAGTATGTGCATTTTTACAGCTTTAGAGTGATAATATTTTTTATAGTTGTTGCCTTATCCATTAACAGCTCTAATGATAGGAGTTTCAGGCCAGGTATTAGGGAATATATCATCTAGTACATGTCCTTTTGGTATCCTTTTAATGACATTACATATGTGGCAACCTTTCAGTATAGCCAGTCTTGAGGGGAAAGTTCCCATACTGCTTTTATGTATATAATGGCACTATAGTTTTTTGGTCCACTCTGGAGAAAAAGAGAAAATTAGGAGATAATTGCTCAATCCCTGTAAGAAGGCTATTTCAAGCACATCTCCATTTTCAAAAGACCCAACAGACATTAGATAGAGAAACAAATGAAGATTATTTAGTTGTCTGTGTTCTATGTTACCACTATACTCTCTTTCAGAGAATTTCTGTTTTAGTCCTTTTGAAAGTTGTTCATTTCTCCAGCCATTCATCTCACTCTCATTTTTTACCTTAGTATTTATCTCTACTCCCTTGGGTTGTCTATTAGGCTTGAAAGTAGTAGAAAAAGGGACTGGTATTTCTCCCTCCTCAGATGTCTCAGGTATTTAGAAGATGTAAACTAGTTAATATGATTCAGGTAAAGCCTTTCTGCCAGTAAAGTAGTTAAGCCATGTGTGTATAACTGAAATGATATATACATTGAGAAGCAGTTTTTTTTTTGAACAAACATTATTATGTACCTACCGTGTATATCTTAAAATCATTATGAGCTACTGAATAGAGCTCATTTTGGAGTCAAGAAGACCTGAGTTCAATCCCACTTCTGACACTCACTAAATCTCTATGTATACTAGACTATATATGAGGTTTTATCTACTAAATCATAGTAGATTAATCCACCGTAGGTGTCCTTCTACTGTTACCATCTAATCTTGAGAGCATTTAAGGATGACAGTATAAGCATGGATATATGTTCACTTGGAATACAAATATGAATTACACAGATTCTTCCTTCAAAGAATTTAAACACTGGCACCAGAATAAGACAGGAACATACAAAACTGTAACACAAATTAGAATTGATTAAAAGGATATAAAGTGTTTTGAGATGATTGAGAAAGAAAAGATTACTTCAAGCAGCAAAGATTAGAGAAAGTTTCCATCAATAAACATTTATTAAGTATAGGAACTGTGCTAAGCACTGAGGCTACAGAAAGAGACAAAAGATAATCTCTGCTCACAAGGAGCTTATAATATGTTGGGGAAACAGCATGCAAAGAAATATATAAAAAGCAAGCTATGTACAGGAAAAATAAGAAATAAATAACAAGAGAAGGAACTGGACTTAAAAAGCATTGGGAAAGGCTTTCTGTAAAAGATGAGATTATAGCTGAGATGTAAAGGAAGCCAGGGAAGTTAGTAGGTAGAGGTGAAGAGGGATTGTATTCCAGTCACAAGGGGCAGCCAGACAAAATTCCTGAAGCCAAAAGATACAATTTCTTGTTCCTGAAACAGCCAGGAAGCCAATGTCATTGGATTGAAGAGTACCTATCAGGGAGTAAAATATAAGAAGACTGGAAAGGTAAGAAGGGGTTAGGTTATAAAAGGCTTTGAATGTCAGAGTATTTGGTGGCTGAATGGAAAGATGGATGGGAGTGGGGAGAAACTTGAGCAAGCAGATGTTTCAACAATCCAGTTAGCAGCTGTTGTTGGGGAAAAAGACCAACACAAGGCCAACAACAAGCATGCTACCAGCACACTGAAAAAACCCAGGTTCTTTTGATCTGCTTTACTAAGTAAAGCAATGTTAAGGGGTTAACAAACTTATTTTAATCCAGCATACAAATATCACTCACTTAGTTCAGGGGAAAAAGCCAGCACCCTGAACTTCAGAGCAAATACAAACAAATTACAAACAGACCAAATACAATTCACAGTTACCAAGAAAACCAAGTCTGGACATCCAGCAATCTGGAGGGCTCTTAACTACAGTTGCCCAGAGTCTCCACATCAGCACACCACCAAGAGTGAGAGCCCTGAGCAAATAGCTCTGTCTTCTCTTTTTATACCATTTCAGATGTCATCAAAAGTCATCTGAATGACCAGAACTTAGGCTGCTATGATTGACTCTGGAGTTAGCACCTCCCCTTAGGACCCTGGAAGCTTCACACCCACATAGGCTTAGCACCTAGTAATTAGGGGTTTGGACCTGGGGCTTAGCACCTAGTATGACTCAAAGATAATTAATCATTTTAAAACAGTAAGAAAGCCCCAACTTAATTGGTATTACAGCAGAGCAGGCTATTGCAACAGTCTAGGCATGAAATAATGAAGACCTGCACTAGAATGGTGGCAGCATCAGAGGAAATGAATGAGAGTATATCAACAGATGTTGTAGAGGTAAAATTAACAGGCGTTACCAAGAGATTGGACATAGGAAGGTTTGGGAGAGGGGAGCATGGAGATAGTAAGGAAATGAGAATAATTCCTAGATTTAAGTCTGAGGGACTGGGAGGATGGTATTTGATGTTATTGCCTTCTATAGTAATAGGGAAGCTAGGTAGGAGCAGGGCTTAAAGGGGAAGATAATGAGTATTGTTTTGGACGTGTTCAGTTTAAGATGCTTCACATGGGAGTAGTAGCTGAATAAACATTCAAAGTTGGTAAGGATTCCAATAGGCAAAAGTGGAAGAGAAATAGATTCCAGACACGGGCAAAGGTATGAGCAATGACACAGAGGCCAGGGAAAGGGAGAATGCTAAAGATTCCAGATTGCCTGTAATTTGACTGGACTGTAGAATAAGTTGTTATAATTAAATAAAATTAAGTAATTGCTTGGATATAAATTCCTTGAATATGAATTCCTTAAGGGAAGAACTGTTTTTGTTTGGTTTTATTTTGTATTTGTAATCAGTCCCTCATACATTCTAGAAGCTTGATAAATAGTTTTAATTTAATTAAATTGTAAATGAAAAAAGTAAGGGAATTTATAATAAATAAGGCTAGAGAAGTAGGTGAAGTACAGTGGAAAAAGCATAAGACTAAGAATTAGGAGACCTGAGTTCAAGTCCTGGCTCTCTCACTACTTAGCTGTGTGACCTTGATCTCTTTGCTAAGAGGACAAAAATGGAAATCAAGAGTTACATGGGATTATCACATAAAATCATTTGCAAAATCTTATTGAGAGGAATGGTTGAAAGTTATAAGCAATATTGTCTCATGAAACAACAAGGAGCTATGAAAGGAAGAAATGGTGGCAGGAGAAACAATTAAGTTTCATCATCTCAAAAATATTTAGAGCACAGGAGGGCAACAAGAAGTAAAATGCTATTCTATAAGAACACATTTCCTTCAAAACTGGCAGTAGGGCCACCATTTTGGTATCTAGCACTTAAAGACCTAAAGAAAGTTATAAAACAGTGAGAGTAAGTAAGAGAAAGACAGGATAAGCCATTGAACCAAGCCAAGGAAGCATAGAAGAAATCCATACTGGAAAAGAAATATTTGTGAGAGCATTGAAAGACTGGTTGTCCTGGAATCTGAAAGAGGGAAAAAACATGGAATATTTTGGAAAAAAAATAAGAGAGTATTCCTATTGAAGACAATTAAGAGGATATCAATAACTACCAATTCTCCTGCCTACATTCTAATCTCTACAGAATTTTCATGGGAAACAACTTTCATCAAAGTCATTTTTGATGAAAATATGAGGGGAGAAGACTTTCATAATAGACCGCATACTCATAATCATGTAACTAAAAGGGACAGAGAACAGAAGATTTTCTTATGTTTATTATTTGTTATCTATATAAAAAGCATTTGACAAGGTAAAGAAAAATGTATTCTCAGACACACAAAACAAACAATACATTTTAACTTACTTATAGAGTTGTATTTTTAATTTTTCAATTCTCAAATATTTTTTTCTCCCTGGTTCCTTCTGCCACTAAAGAAAAAAAAAGTACAAAACCTTTGTGTTTTTTTAAATGCTGTTTTTTTGTAGAAAATAAGAAGACATTAATGTTATTCTTTTTAAATAATTACAGCATTTTCCCTCTTCCTCCCTGAAAGTCCCACTAAATATGTAGAGGTAACCTTGAATTCTTAAAGCCTATGTTAGTGAAGCACAAGCTTTAGAAGATCTTATTTAGTTGAAAAGGTTTCAATTACATGATCAGATACAGATTCATCCCAAGACTCATCTCAATAAGTTTTGAGAGGCATTTCACAAGAAAGTTAGCCATTAGGTAATACTTTCTTCATTTGACCCCACCAAATCATGGAACTGGGTGTCAGGGAGAGGAAAGAAGCATGTAGGATTTGTCATCTTTATGAATGAAATCACAAATAATTTGAAATTTCTCCTGCCATCGCCATCTAGAAATACTCTTTACTACTCCTGTATCTATGTACATCTTTTAAAGGATTACTTTAAATCCTACTTTTTCTTCTTGGGATTTGATAGTGCTTCTGATGATTTGGTTTGTTAAGGATTTGGAAGGAAGGTGTTTTTCTTTTTTCTGAGTATTTTTCTAAGGATTTCTTTATGTTATTCTCTAAATTTTCCTTTGTATATATTCTGAACTTTTATTCTTTTGTTCATGGCCTGTATATTTAGCTACTCCTTTTTCAGTGTTTTTTGATGATGCTTTTCTAATATTTCTACATTGTATAAATGCTTAAAATATGCTTTAGTGCTTAAAATAGGCACTAAAATATATGCTTAATATACTTTGATAATCTTTAATTATTGAAAAAAATTGCTTAGTTTTGCAATTTGGCATCCAGGAAGCATCAACCACCATTAATTTCATAATGATTGAAATAGAAAAGTAGCCAGTATTTCACATGAAACTCTGTAGCAGTTAAATCTTACCATTTCAGTGATTAGACCCTTGAATTTTTTATTTGAATGGTAATGATTATATAAATGGGATTGCCCTATATGAATATAGTAGCAATCATGGCAATTGTTATTTCAGGGTGATATGATACTCAATAGAATAAAATTAAATCAAAAAATAAAAAATAAAATGAAGGATCAGAAACTGATGAGTTTGCACCCAAAATGAGATGTGCAGACAATTCACAAGTATAATGAAGACTTATCATCATGGAACACATCAAGGGACTATAATTTCAATTTTTTCAGAATAGATACTTCCTCCATCAATACAAACAGCAATCCCTAGACTGTGAGTTCCTTAAAAACAAGGACTCTTTTTTTTACTTTTTTCGTATTAACAATGTTTAACATGATATCTGGCACATAGTAGGTCCTTAATGCTTGATGACTGGTTGATTGGCCTATAACTTAGAGTCTTAGAGAATTGCCTAAGGTTCAAAAAGATTAAATTATTTTGCCCATGATCACACAGCTAATAATTATGGAGTAGGTCATGAACATGGGTCTTCCTGATTCTGTCTTATTTTCTATGCCTGACATCATGCTGCTTCTCCCTTTGTATATCATATGTATTTACATATAGAGAATATATTTTAGTGTATTCTATGATTAAAATTAACTCATAATGCATTATTGATATGCTATATTAATCTCACATTTTTTTTCTTAAGCTGATAGTTATACTCCAAGTTATTTCTCATAGAATGTAGTATTTTTTTTTCTGAACCTCTCCTTTAACAAGCACCACATATCTCTTGCTGATCATGCACCGTGTCCTGTCAGAAAAGACAGATAATGACTATATGACATCACACTTTGGAGAGCTGACAAATCTATAATCTTATTTGCTTTGACACATATAAAGGGCATTTCAAAAAAAATGACTGTATCTGATATGATTTTAAGAGGGTTTAACATACAACTGGAGAAAGAAATCTTCCTAAACCCTTTCCCTAGACAATATGCTCTTCGAAAGAATGATGGAATGTTTTTCTTAATCCATGTGATATTGCTCCCATTTCTCTAGATTCAATATAATTAACTGATTATGGGATATACCAGTATTTGTCACAGAGAGAAGGAAATCATCAAATATCCAATGTCTCCATCTATATTGATCTATTTATACCTTATGTGAGAGGTATTCTTAGCTTTTACTCTCTTCCCTTGCCACCTCCATGTACTTAAAATTTTACATTGTTACTTTCATTGTTTTAGCATTGAACAGAACCTAGTATTTGTTTGTTTTTAAATTAGAAGAGAATTCAGAAGCTTATACAATCAATGAACCTTTACCACATTTCTGTTTTAAATGATTTGATGAGACCCTTAAAAAGTGATATTCCTTTACTTAGAAATTAGATTTTATAAAGCTAGGTTTTTTTTAATCCTTTCTTTGTACCTATTTCTCATGGCTCAACCATCTGTGTAACAAAATTTTTTAAAATTACTTTTGGGGACTAAAAATACTTTTATATTATTGTCATTTCTATTTGTCAGTCATAGAAATACTTATTGCCTTATAGAAAATAATTGAGATGGATCTCTTCTGGCAAACTAACTGAAGGAGAAATTTTATCTCACCCTTGCAATCATCCTGAAACCACCTTAAAACAAAAGGAGAAATGCCAAACAATAATGAAACAATGAGGGTAGATTCAACTCCCAACAAAATAAATTCTATAGGAAAAAAAGTATAAATATTACCTATTCACTGTCTGCCCAGAATTCCAAGAAACTGAAAGTACCTTACTGCTTGTCTTTATCCCTGTCTACCTGTTACAGCTTCTCAGAATTTCAAAGTCTCCCCTCAGCAGTAATCCAGCCAGAATTACCTTTTCTTGGTAATTTGGAGAGAAGAAAGTGATAGAGATAGAAATGGCTTAGCAGTGCTGGACAGAATATCACTTCCTAGAGCCCAAAGGACTTCACTTCTCCAAGAGGGACAAATGAGAACCAGGGTATAAACCCAGTTACCAGTGTTGGAAGCCAAGATAGCAGAGTGTTATGAAGCAGTACAGTGATTTCCTTGCCAAAAAACCTTTGAAAAAGATCTAAAAAAAATGCACCAGACTGAATTCTGATGAGAAAAGCAATTTAAAAATCACAGTGAGCCATTTGTCTAGCCCAGCTTAGCAAAAGTAGACTGACAGGATAGTCTGAGTACACTGCAGATGGGGTCCACCCAGAAGAATGCAGTTTATGGAGCACTCTAGCACCTGGAGGAGGCTATGCTCCAGAGTGAGGAGTTCCCAGATCCATATGAGCCATGGTGATGGGGACAGGGGCAAATTATCAGAATTGTTGCCGATTACCCAGATTAGGGTCGCAGATGCAAGGTGGACTGAGAAGAGGGTCTTTCCAGGTAATTGGTGTTTTGGGGTAAGCTATATATGAAGAAAAAAGGATTTCAGAAACCAGGACCAACAATAGTGAGGCTCAGATCCAAAGCAAAGAGCAAGGTCTCACTTCTAGCATCTATCTCAGCCTGCAAGGGAATAACCAAGGCAAGAATCTCAGACTGAAGAGGAACCTAAAATTCTGCCAATCTGGACCAATAGGACTTTCCAACTGGCTGTTAGGGGCACAGATTCTGCAGGAATTTTCAAAGCTCAGAAGCAGGGTAGAAGGGGGGTGGGGCGTCCACAGTTGAAGCAATCAGACATTGCCCAGGATCAGATAATTATGGAATCTTGAAAGCTTTCAGGTCCCTAGTCTGTCTCTGAGACTGGAATAACACAATACTCAATACTCTCAAGAAAGCAACAACAGGATCAATACAAACCTTACCTCCAGAAGTGTGGCATCACCCAGCCCTAATATCAAATCTGAAGTAGGAAGTAGGCTGGAATAATGGGCAAACATAAAAAGAACTTCACCATAAAGAGTTATTACGGTGGCAGGAGTGCTCAATATATAGGCACAGCAGAAGAGAATGGCTCCAAAATATCTACTGGCAATAATTCAGAAAAAAGCACAGGTTGGACACAAACACAACTAGAATTCCTTAAAGAAATGAAGCAAAGGTTTTTTTTTTTAAAAAAAATGTTTTGAAATGTTTTAAAAGTGAAATGAGAGCATTTAAGAAAAAAATAGAAAAGAAATGATAAATATGGAAGACAGAATGGGAAAGGAAATTAAAAGCTTGGAATAAGAGATATAAATTTTTGTTGAAGCAACAAACTCCCTGAAAATTAGAATGAACCAAACAGAAACCAGTGATTCCATGAGGCAACAAGAAATGTTAAAGTTAAAAGACTGGAAGAAAATATAATGTATATCATAAAAAAATGACTGATGTGGAAAATATATTGAGGAGAGAATTCAAGAATCATTGTACTATCTGAATATCATCAAGAAAAAGAAAAGAATATGAAACATAATATTTCAAGAAACCTTAAAAGAAACCTTGCCAACTCTCTTAGACCAGGAAGGCAAAATAGAAATGGAAGTAATACATTGGTCACCTCCTGAAATTTAAACTCCCAGGAACATCATAGCCAAAATCAAGAGCTTTCAGATCAAAGAATAAATACTGCTAATATCTAGAAAGAAAGAATTCAAATAGCAAAGGACAGTCAGGATCATACATGATTTAGCAGCCACAAAGGGTAGAGAACTTTGGAATATGATATTCAATAAGGCAAAGGATATAGTTACAGCCAAGAATAACTTACTCAGCAAAATTGAGAATTATATGGGTCTAGGGGTGGGAAATGGACCTCTTCATGAAATAGAAGACTTCCAAGCATTCCTGATGAAAAGAGTGACAGAGCTGTAGAGAAACTCTGAAGTTCAAATGCAGGACTGAAGAGAAAAATAAAGAGATAAACATGAATGAACAAAGATAAAGAACTAAATAAGAATGAACTGCTAACACTCAAATATGAAGAAATGATACATGTCCCTTCTGAGCCCTAACATTATCAGGGTTCTTAGAGGGAGTTTAATTTAAAAGTCCTGTGAATGGCTCTGTTATATCTTGAGGATTTTAAGAAAAGAATGAAAAGAAAGGGGGATAGGAACATATTGAGGGAAAACAGAATGGAAGGTTAGGAGGAATTATCTCACATAATCAGATTGTACAAAGAGCCATATATACAAGAAAAGGGGAGAGTGGGAACAGCTGACACTAGAACCTCATTCTCAACTGTACTGGTCAAAGGAAGGAAGAATACATGCATGCATACATGTGTGTGTGTGTGTGTGTGTAGGCACACACACACAATTAGATACAGCAGTGAGAAATACATTTCACTCAACAGAGAAAGGGTGGAGAAAGGGGGAGAGGAATTAGAAGGAAGGTAGATTAAGGGAGTTCTAAATAAAAATAGTTCTTGACAAAATAAATTAAGTATATAGAAAAATATTTACTAGCTCTTTTTGAGGTGGCAAAGAATGGAAATCTAAGATGTCCAGAAACTGGGGAATGATGGACAAAATGTGATGAGATACTATTTGTTGAATCAACATAATGACCAACCAAAATTCCAGAAGACTAATGGTGAAACATGTTACTCCTCTCGTGACAAAAAAGTGAAGTCTCACAATGCAGAATAAGACTTTTTTTTTAAACATGGGCAGTGTGGAAATTTGTTTTGATTGACTATACATATTTTAATAGGTTTTGTTTTTCTTATGTTAATTATTGGGGGGATCAGAAGGAAAATCTTTGTTGATTAATATATATGTGTGTGTGTATATATATATGTATATACATATATACATAATATATATATATATACATATATACATATATATCAACAGCCATTTCCCAGGATCTGGAAATCTCTTTTTAAAAAAGCCAAAGAAACTAAAGGAAAAAAAGGAAGGAAATTTCTAATAAGATGGCTAACCCTCATTTATCATCATTAAGGTTGGTATCAATGTAACAATTAGAGTAAATAAATAGTAATAAGCAGCATACAGGAGAAAGGAAAGAACTCGATGCAAAAAAAAAAGCATTACAAATGAACCAGATATGAAACTGATGAAAAAGGGAAAATAAGCAAATGAGAAAGAGATATAATATTGTGATATGACCAGAATTTTCCCAATACAGAGCTTTTTTCCTTCTACCCACAACAAATGAAGGCTTTCCCTAAAAGAAGGGCCTCAGTTTCCCTAGAATTGTCCTTTTCTCTTATTTTAGGTTTTTAAATTTATTTAATTTTAGTTTTCAACATTCATTTCCATGAGTTTTAAATTTTCTCCCTCTCCCTCCCTTGTCCCATCCCCAAGATGGTATGCAATTTGTTAAAAGCTCTACACATACATTCTTATTAAGCATATTTTCACATTAGTCATGTTGTAAAGAAGAATTAGAATGAATGGGAGGAACCACAAGAAAGAAAAAACAAAACAAAAGAAAGAGAGAGAGCAAATAGTATACTTCAATCTGCATTCAGACTCCATAGTTCTTTCTATAGATGTGGATAGCATTTTCTATCATGAATCTTTTGTAGTTGTCTTACATCCTTGCATTGCTGAGAAGAGATAAGTCTATCAAAGTTAGTCATTGCACAATGCAGCTGTTACTGTGTACAATGTTCTCTTATTTCTGCTCATTTCACTCAGCATCAGTTCATATAAGTCTTTTCAGGTTTTTCTGAAATCTGCCTACTTATCATTTCTTATAGCACAAAAGTATTGCATTACATATGCCACAACTTGTTCAGCCATTTCTCAATTGATAGGCATCCCCTCAATTTCCAGTTCTTGGACACCACAAAAAAAGCTGCTATAAATTTTTTTGTATGTATGGGGCCTTTTCTCATTTTTATGATCTCTGAATTGTCCTTTTCTAAACACTTCCTTATACTCCCTCTCCCCCCACCAACATGGGGTAGTCCTAAAACAAAAGTCTATCCTTGGGATTTGATTGGCTCCTGCTTCCCTGGCACAGCTTCTTGGTCCTTTAAGGGTATGAAAAAGTTCAGCCACATAGTATTGAGGCCCCACAGATGTGGTGGATTTCTGAAGTCCACCCATAATGTTACTCTACCAGATGGGTTTCCATTTGGAAACAAAGGAGGCAGGGTAGCATCTAGAGAAACTGAGTGCACTGTATTCTTATTGTATATTCTTGCTGTGTTAGGGCAAAATAAGCCTCCTTATATTAAATGTTCAATGACTTAAGAGTGCCTCATTTCATCCCAGTTTAGACTTTAGGGTCATACCTCCGGAGTTTCAGAAGGTTAGGATAAGATGGAATGAGATGACCTCAGGGCTCACATCATGGTTGAGCTGAAGCAAGAGCTCAGCAAGTATAGGGGAGGGTGGGGTGATTGCATGGCACTGCATGGCTACCAGTCACAAGAATTCTTCCAATATTGTATGAGGAGTCCTCTCTGTGGGACAGGGATTAGTTCAGTGGGTGCAAGAGGAAGCTGCCTGTAAGGGTAAAAAAAGTATCAAGCCTAGCATTCCCTGGTTGGTATTTACTGCTCTGCATAAGACTAAAAGTAAACTGAAAGGGACATTCAGCAGCTAGAGACACTTTTTGGCTTTCATATAAAAGCTAAGGAGTGGCTGCTGATGAAGCTGGTGGCTACACAAGTGTAATATTAATTAAGGTGGGACATTTTTACTGTTTTCTCTTTTGGAGCATTGAAGTAATCAAGTGCCTTTGATTAAGTCTTACTAGGTGCAAAGCCCCAGGCTGACTGACACCCTTTTACTAACTAGGTGTAAAGCCCCAGGCCTACATTCTTTCACTGATTAGGTATGAAGCCTTGGGGGGCAGGGGGAGGGATGCAGCTAAGAAGGGTATATAAACTCAGAGATTAGCATTTTGTTTGGGGCTCTCACTCACTGGAAGAGTGTCATGTGATTTGACTAGACAAGACTCTGGGCAGCTGTTGTCAAGAGCCTTTCTGCTTTGAAGAAACCCAGATGTTGGTGTTTCTCTGGTAGCTATGTGTTGTTATGGATAGACTGGTTTCTGTTGTTTGCTCTGTTTAAATTGTCTCTGTTTGTAATTTCTATTTGTATTTGCTCTGAAGTTTAGGGTACTGGCTTTTCCCCCTGAACTAAGGGAACTATATATGTCTGTTTGATTAAAGTGAGATTGTTAACCCATTAAAGTTGCTTTCCTTAGGAAAGCAGATCAAAGAACCTGTGCTGGCAGCTCTCATACCTCAACAGCAGCTGTTAGCCATATTGTTGTTACAAAAAGCAAAAGGATCTCTCCCTGGGGTAGTTCCCTAGCCAAGAACCCACCCTTTGTTCTCTGACATAGATTCTAGTTTTTGCCTCCATCAGAGCCAAGAGACAAGAGAATAGGCATAGACTTGGGGCATACAATTGATGATTGATCCTACCAGTGATAAGAAAGCTCTTAGCTCACAATATAACTGCTTTGAGGAGGGGGAGAATGGAGGGGTGGTGGAGGGGGGGGGCATAAGTTAGGCTTGCTACAAAAGGAATTCAGGCTCTTGCCCAGAAATACATTATAGTTAGCAATTATTTATAAATTCATTCTGAAAGTATTTCTGTGTACAAATAAATCACCAAAAGTGGTCAGTGTTACATCAGATCTGACACGCTCTGTGAGGTTCTCCATCATGTCATAGAAGTCTGTCCTAGATAAATGAATACTTCAATCTGAGTGTTTAGCGATCTTTCTTCTTTCTTTGTTTCTCAGTTCTATGTTCTTTTTAATGTATTTTTCTGTGTGCATTGGGAAAATAGGGTACATGATGACCCTATTCAATGGGAAGGATCAGATACTGTTAATCAAACATACTTCCCAATTTGTCATACACACCACTCCAGGGAATAACCACTAACTTCTTTCTAGCTGTCAGAGACCCAGTTAACCTTTGCTCTTAGCTCTGCCCCTTTTACAGATAGCATTTTTTGTCACTGGTTTGTAATTTATATGTGTGGCTTACCTTATCATAGTTTGGCTTTTACTGCCCCCATCTGACTTTCTCTGCCCTGCTTCCCTTCAATACTATTGATAAACAACAAAATGCATGAAGAGTCATTATATTAATATACTCTTTTTTAGCCTAATTAAAAAGAAGTAAAACAATATGAGTAGCAAACAAATGCATTTCAGATATGACAACCATATCTCAGTTCTCCACCTCAACAGCAAGCTTGAGCATCGCTCTGGCTTTTACTCCATTATTAGAGAAATCAAAGTTCAGTACCTAGTTATCATGGTCTCATGATTTTCTCAGTTTATGAAAACACTTCTGAAGAAGTTCATGGAGGAATTAGTCCAAGGTTGAAACTTGACAAATCATTGTTGGTGATAGAACAAAGGGGCCAAAGATTTGAGAAAAGAGGAAAATGTGGAGTTCAGCTGCCTGACCGAGAGATTTCTATAGGCAAAAGAGTGCAGATATTCTTATTGCTGTTATCATTATTTCTTTTACCTTCTTTCTATATAGATAGCTATGTTTAAGATCTAAAATGGCATCAATACAAGTGACTGGTTTATGTTAATAAGAGCACACCAGTAGGGGAAGCTAAAGGAGTAAATTGGTGTGTAGAGGCAGTACATACCCCTCCACAACAAGATTATCCCTTGGACTCTGAGAAGTTTGAGTATAGCTATGTAGTGATAGTCCTTCTCTGGAAACCTAGATCTGTCAACATGAGGGCAATCCAGAAAAGGAGTTAAATAGCCTGTAAGCTGTGAGAAGGTTTGACATGATGGAAGTTCATAATAGAGACATATCGTACAGATGTTACAATTAGATGAAGTTATTAATTTTTTGCACTTCAGTGGTGAAGATGACTTAATTACCCCCACCCCATCCCCACATTTTCACTGTTAGAACATGTAGCTATTTCTAAAAGAACTCATAGGGATATGGCATTATTTTTAATCCTCATGGGCCCACATTGGGCTATAATTGAATTTAACTTTGCCTCCCCCCCAAAAAAATGGTATTGAACTAGGAACAAGGTCACTTTTACATTTCTAATTCTTTGATTCTGTTAGCTAAGGCTGAATAGTTCTCTAGAGCTAAGAAACAGTTTATTTTCTGGGTAAGGATACCAGGGGACCTTAAAAATCCTTCTGTGTAGAAAATTACATTTGATGGCATTTTTCTCAAGTGAAAGGAGGAGTAGATGATGATGTAGCAGAAGTAGATAAATTTTCTATAGTAGAATATATCCATTCTAGGGAATTTGTAGCAATGGAGATGAAGGAGGTAGCATCAACATCTTTCAATAGGAGCAAAAGAAAATGCAGTTGCACCGCAGAGAATATAATATTTACAGCACTTTCCAGAGCCATGGATCTGAACTGAAAGACTTAGAAACTAGAGAAAAGATGAACAAGATCAGGTGTTTGCCTATAAAAATAATATTCAATTTTATTGTCAATCACTGATAAAGAAAAAAAGTTATGGAAAATTGATGAAAGAGGCAAAAGGCTAGAGAGATATGACTTGAAGGAAGAACATAGTTGGTATAAAAATCCTACAATAGTCATTGCACTATGGATGTCAGTGGTCAAGCTCATGGATCTGATGGTTGAGATAAATCTGCTGAGAATATTTTTTGGTGCTTATACATATCACACTAATTCTAGCTCTATCAGTAGTGATTATGTAACATATTTATGTGCAGATGTTTTGCAGTTTATTATTTAGCACTTTTAAATTATGAATAGAAATTTGTGTAATGTAGCTATCAAGCTATCAGAAGTCTGTCATTCAGGATCAGCTGACTGAAATGATACTGACAAAAAAGTTCCCTACCAAATTGTTGTTCAGTCATGTCTGACTCTTTGAGCTTAGTGAGAGTTCCCATTTTGTCATATTTGTCAACCCAAGAGGAACTACTACATATGGAAAGCAATAGATCAAGTCTGATTCTTCCTCATGAGCCAGGTCTGCTCTTCCCTTGAGTAATCGAGCTTTCTCCAGAGTCCACCAAAAATGTCAGCCCAGACACTGTAGTGAATGTTCACTGAAACTCTAGCCATTGAAATCGAGTTTTGCCCATAGTAAAAATCAATGAAAATACATTTTAAAAGTAATACCTAAAGGTCTTGCCTTGAGTTTTCTTAACTTACAAACAATTCAGTCATATACACAGGTTCTATGGACCTGTGTTCTGAACTGGCCAAAGACACTGCCAAAAGCAGGATGAGTTGCAATTGTTACTGAAGAGTAGGGAGAGAAGATTTAGCAGAGGCTGAAAATTGGGAAATATGTCCAGGAGGAACAATGTGACAATCACAGTTTTACTGCATTACAGGTCAAAGACATTTTCTCCTGCCCAGTTTGAGTAGTGAAATCTCAGTATGGGAATGCCTTCTACCAATGAAGATCAGCAATTGTGTAACTTACAGTATAGAACAATCACAGGAAGATTATAATAGCACATGGCATGATGACACAAGAAATACACTCTTTTTTTCTTAGAGAGAAGCAGTATAGCAAAATTAATACAATGGTGTACCTAAGGGAGTCAGAAAGACCAGGCTTTAAGTCTCATCTCTGATATTTACTAGCTATGTGACCATATGCAAATAGCTAAATTATGGAACTCAAAGATAAATTGTGATCTGCATAGGCAGTTACTGCTCTCAGAAAAACACATGTCCTTGACCATATGAAACTGAAAATAAGTAGAGATTTTAATATTCCCACCAAATAATCCTCATATATTTATGAAATTTCATTTTTCTAATATTCTGTTGAGATCTATGACTTTTTAATTTTTTTAATTTTTATTTTAATCTTTCTGTTTACTTTATCCAGTAATGAAGAAAGAATGTTAAAGTCACTTATAAATATTGTCTAAAGAATTTATTTCAAGTCTCAGTTGTCTAGGTAACTTTTTAAGATTATAAATTTCATACAAGATGCTAACTTGAATTGGGAGAGGGAGTTTCCTTACTAGAAGTTCCTTCTAACAAAAAAAAATCACAAGATTAGTTCCTATCCCTTCATTTTAGCATTTCAGGGAACTTTTCATGTAAATACTTAAATGCTATGACATTGTATGTGTGTATGTGTGTGAGTGTGTGTGTGTGTGCATGTATCATATGTATATACATATAATTCATGCTTATATATTATTTCATTATCTATAATACATTTAAGCATAAGATAGTTTCTTCCTCAATAGTATTGGTTTTCCTTTTACCTCACCTGAAATCTCATGTAAATGCTACCTGTGTTTTCAGAATCATCTGAAGTAAAATAGATGTTATTTTAAGTCCCTCATTTTAATCATGTACAGATCTTTACATGCTTCTTCTAGACTCCAAATATTTGAGTTGTGTTATTTAATCCATTCTGAACTCTTTTTCACTTAATTGACAAGTTCAGCCTATTTATACTTAATGTTTCGATAGTTCATTTTATTTTTCCTTCCACATAATATCTTTTTTATATTGCTAACTCTTAAAAATCAGTACCTGAGCATTATTTTACTTAAAATAATGTGATCCTGTTTCTTTACCCATAGATAACCACAGCTGAGCTGCTTTGCTCAAACCCAGATTCATTTACTCTACTTTTTGTTGTGTTCTCTTATTTTGGATTTTTCTTACCCAACTTAAATAATTTTAGATTCCTTTCCCATCTTCATCTGTGGTATCTTATTCAAGAATAAAAAACGAAACAAAAACAAAATCACCATTCTTTGTCTCATTTATGAAAGTTAAATTCATTCCCCTTTACGTATTTTAACCTAAAAATTTCCTCTCTTTGCACTTTCAATAACCATAAGACAAAATGAAACTTCAAAAAGACAAAAGTTTGTGTTTGCACAGTATATAAACATAGTGGAAAGGGAAAGTTCATCAGAGTTACCTCTGCCCATTGATTTCTTCCTTTGCCCAATTGAAGAAATAGAGAAGATAGGCAAACAGAAACAATGAGACATTAAGGTCTTAAACTAAGTATAAAGCAAGGCCATCCCTTTACAAGGTTTGAAAACATTCTTTAATAAAAACTGATAGAGGTAAAGGTCAACAATTCACTGACCAAGGCTTTTCAATGACCCTGGTTGATCTTTACAAAGCAAGACATAGTCTCTGGGAGCCAGGCAACAGGCATGAGGTGATGAGAATATGAGCCAGGATGATGGAAGTGTCAGATAGAAGGAAAAATAAATGAAAGATGCAGCAAAGTTACTTGGGAGAAGGGGCAGTAAGAGAGAATAAAGAGTTGAAGATAAGACCTAGGTTGTGATCTTTGGTGTGGCTAAACCTTCTCAGTAAATGACTAACTGTCCTCTAATTTCATTAGTTTTAATTGGAAAATTTCTTCATAACTCATATTTTTTTTTGTTAGAAAGAACATCTAGTAAGGAAACACAATCCTTTCTTTATAGCTCTTTAAGACGTTAGCACTTCAACTTCTAGGGCTGTATCCCAAAGAGATCACAAAAAAACAGAAAAGGGTCTATATGTACAGAAGTATTTATAGATGCTCTTTTTGTGGTGGCCAAGAACTGGAAACTGAGGGGATGCCCATCAATTGGGGAATGGCTGAAAAAGTGGCAGTATATTAATCTAATGGAATACTATTGTGCTATAAGAAATGATGAGCAAGCAGACTTCAGAAAAACCTGGAATTACATATATGAACTGTTGCTGAGTGAAGTGAGCAGAACCAGGAGAACATTGTACACAGTAACAGCCACATTGTGAGATGACTGACTTTAATAGACTTAGCTCTTCTCAGCAATGCAAGGACCTAAAACAACCCTAAGAGACTCATGATGGAAAATTCTATCCATATCCACAGAAAGAACTCTGGAGCCTGAATGCAGGTTGAAGCACACTATTTGCCCTCTTTTTTGTTTGTTTAGTTTTGCTTTGTTTTGTTTTCTTTCTCATGGTTCCTCCCATTCATTCTAATTCTTCTATACAAAATGACTAATGTGAAAATTGTTTAATAGGAATGTATATGTAGAGCCTATATTGGATTGCACATTGTCTTGGGGAGGGGAGAGGGAATGGAGGCAGAGAAAATTTGAAACTTATGGAAGTGAATGTTGAAAACTAAAAATAAATTTGTAAAAGAAAAAAAGCCTCTAGCACTTCATTGTTTTTATCTTCCCCTGATTTTCTATGACTTCATTGACTAAGAATCAATGAGTCAAAAGTTTCTTGGTCAATTCATCCCCCACAACTACGTACACATTGATTTATCACTTGGCCTCTCCAAATTATTTGAACTAGCTACTTAAGTTTCTTTTCTTTGATGACATCTCTGATTTCTTCCCTAGGAATGATTCAGATTCCTTTGTTCTATGAAAAATGAACCTTTATCTTATGGAGAATTATGATTAGATTTGAAAGCTGTGCTATTTGGCAAGAAAAACTGATTCCTTTCCTTTTTGGCAATGTGTATTCCAGCATTTTCTCTTAATTCTTGTCTTTGGTGAATAGTCCTATATGATTAGGAATATTTTTTTCCTTGATATATTAGGAATTCCTTCTCTGAGTTTGTCAGATTCTTTTTTTAATGTTGAATTCCATTGTTGAATCTGCTACATCAAAATTCCACTTTTCTGTCACACTGGAGGATCTTGTGGTTGTTGTATTCTCATTTCTGGGAATCTGGTTATTGTTGTTGCAATATTATTTGTTTTATGGGATTTGCTTTGCTTTCTTTTACCCCATTAGAAGTAAATAAGTCATAAGTGATGTTATAAGTAAGACAATATTTGAACCTAGGTATTTTTGACTCCAATTCCAACATTCCATCTACTTTACAACATAACCTCAATACCTACATGTATATTTTTAACAGTTCCAGGCAATTTTCTCATAGAAGTTTCTAAAATCATAATTCAGGTTTTTCATTTCATACTGTTTTCCTGAGAAGCCAAAAGTTCACAGATTGCAATTGATTAATTCTCTTCAAAGTTATTTTTATTCTTAAAGATTTCATGTTCTTCCAATATTTATGTCTTTTTATTTTATCCTTTTTTAAGTTTTTTATTCATTTTGAACCTATATACAAAAGACAAAAAGAAAATTTCCATGTGCACAGCACAACACAAAAAAGAGGTTTCAAGATGAAACCATGAATCTCCATTTCACACTTGACTTTAAAACAACTGTAATAAATACTACATGTTATTTTCAGAACGACTTTGCTTTCCTTTTAATCTTGATTACATTGGGTTTTTTTGTACAAAAATGTTTTAATTTAATGTAACCAAAATTATCCATTTAATACCACACAATGCTTTCTATCTCTTGTTCATAAATTCTTCTCCTATCCCTAATTTGATATGTTACATGTTCTTCTAATTATTTTTTATATCTCCCTTTATGTCTAGGTCATGAATCCATTTTGACCTTATCTTGTTAAATGGTATAAGATATTGATCTATACCATATTTCTCCCAGACCACTTTCCAAAGAGATATAAGAAAAAAAGAAAAAGACCCACATTTACAGCAGCTCTTTTGGTTGTGGCAAAGAATTGGAAATTGAGGGAATGCCAATTAATTGGGGAATGGCTGAACAAGCTGTGGTATATGAATGTAATGGAATACTATTTTGCAATAAGAATGATGAACAGGCAAATTTTAGAAAAACTTGGAAAGACTTATATGAACTGATGCAAAGTAAAGTAAGCAGAACCAAGAGAACATTGTACACAGTATCAACAACAATCAACTATGAAAGACTTGGCTCTTCTTAGCAATACAGTAGTTCAAGACAATTCCAAAGGAATTGGAAAATACTCTCCACATCCAAATAAAGAACTGATGTCTAAATGCAAAGCAAAGCACACTATTTTCACTTTTTTTGTTTTTATTTTTGTTTTTTGATGGTTCTTTTTCTTTTGTTCTGATTCTTCTTTCACAACTTGGCTAGTATGGAAATATATTTGATATGATTGCACATATATGCATATATGCAAAATTGCTTACCATTTTAGGGAGAGGGTGGTAAGGGAGCAAGAGAGAAAATTTGGACATCAATTGTTTTTAATGAATGTTTAAAATTTTCTTTACATAAAATTGGAAAAAAAATACTATTTTCAAAAAGAAGCGAAGTATGTGTTGAATACAGGGAAGCATGGAAAGATTTACATAAACTGACGCAGTAAGCAAAGTCAAGAAAATAATGTGCACAATGAGTACAAAGATTTAAATGGAAAGAATAACACTTCACAAAATCAAAAGTGAGTTTAATGAATTATAAAACTCAAGCTGGACTCAAATGAAGAGATATGAGAAGACAGTCACAATCCACTATTTCATGGAAATAAGAGGTCCACATGTATCATACATTGCACATATTTTTGGACTTTTTCAATATGCTTATCAATTCTTATTCTTTTTTTCTTAAAAATACTTTGTTATATGGGATGGCTCTCTGGGGGAGAGAGAAGGGAAGAGGGAACACTAAATATAACTATGATGATATAAAAACATAAGATATCAATAAAAATGATTAAAATTTAAAAAGAAATGCATGGTTTCAAATCCTACCTTCAACATATACATTTGTGTGACCTTGAGAACATCACTCTTAGTGTCCCAGAAAGCTCCAAAAGGCTATACATTATAAAAGAAATCCCAATGTTCATCAGGGAAGAGAATGTTCTCACTGAGAATTTCCTCCACTGATGAAATCACAGGTCAAGAACTGCCATTCTTTGTTTCAGCTCTGAATTTTTTAAATTATTTTTGTGGTCTAGGGGTGCTGGGAACCCCAAAGTCAAGGGTTACAGGATATGAGTCTACCTCAAAAGAATTTGACCACTCAAGCCACCTTTCAGTCCAAGTAACAAGGTTTATTGTAACTCCAATACAAGCAAGCCAAATTTTAGGAATCTGAGCAATTTAATGTGGGCAAGATGGACAATTTTATACAGAAAGACTGTGGGAAGATCAGGATGTGATCTAGGAGAAGGGGTCTAGATGGGATTAAGGATGGGAAATAGCCTGGGGTGGTCTGAAGGTAACAGACAATGAAGGGCTGGGCTGGGTCAGAGGTAACAGAGAATTGAAGGTTGGGGCTGGGTCAGAGCCACAATGAAAGGACAATTGAAAGGATTATTGAGTATCTAGGTAGGACTGTGTAGGAAGGTTCAGGAGCTGGGTTGCATTTTTGGGGTCCAGGTCCCATACCCCATCATTGTGAATCTGTCAATCTCCTTTTAAAATGTGCACTTCTTCACTGAGATTTTCTACCATAATAAGTGCTTAATGAATGTTTATTGATTGTTTTTCTATATAATTAATCCTCTTGTTTATTTTTTATGAATTTTTGTTTAAAACTCTAATAGCCACTTTTAATTTTAACTTTTACTCAACTTAGAAGAACTAACTTTATGTAATGCTTTTAGCTTTGCAAAGTGCTTTACATATTTTACCTCATTTAATCCTCAAAACAACTTTGTAAGATATCATAATCCCTATTTTAGATGTGCGGAAACTGAAACTGAGTGATTAAATCAATTGCCCAGGGTCCAACTACTAGTGTCTAAGGAAGAATTTGGACCCTTCTCTTCCTGATTCCAACTCCATTGTTAAATCTACTACATCAAACTTTCCCTTGTCAGCCACACTGAAGGGTCTTGTGGTTATTGTATTTTCATTGCTGGGAATGTGGTTATTGTAGTTGAAATATTTTTTTCTTGTTTTATGGAGTTTGCTGTGCTTTATTTTTATCCTCTTATATGCACATATGTATTTAAATTTATTGACATCTATTTTTAATTTACTCTTTTTCATATGTCTCTGATTTTTTTTTGGAAGAGAAGTTTTCCTTTTGATGTTCATGGACAGAACAGAAAACAATTGCTATTTACAGTCATCCTAAACCATCAAAATCTAAACAACGAAACATCAGGTTTTAGGCTGGGGGCTACTATTGGCAATTCAATGAAAGCCAAAATGATTTGGGCTTAAAAGCAGAGTCAAGTAGTTCCATTTGAAAAACAATAGGCTGGCCCAGAAAATCACTGGACTCCTTTAAAACCATTATTTTTTTTAAACCCTGTATTTTCCAGAACTATATTTCAAGAAATCATAAATGAAAACTGAGCACGACAAAAAGTCAATTGTCCCAGCTTTTAGGAAAAAAAAAACTAGCTGCCAAACCCCAAAGTATCTTACAAAATGTAAACAACCAAAAATTATATTTCTACAGAGTGCCCATATGTTAGGATATGGAACCCTGACTTTGAGGGTCTTCCCCTACCAGATTGTTATTTTTGCCATGGTTAGGCCATCTTTTTTCTCAATTCTGACCTAGCCCTTCTCTTAGTCAATAATGGGGGTTGCCTCAGACAAATTTTGGCCTGTAAAAGAGCTTAATTTAGAAAAGCCAAGGCATCCACTGCATCCCTGGCCATCATTAGTCATCACCTTGACTTTTTTTCTTGCCATTGGACTTTGATGACTCTAGCCAAGAGAGTAAGGCTGACTACTTTGTGCAGCTCTACCACTTTTAAATCCAATTCACCTGCAAGTCAAGACATCACCTTTGTGATATCATTTGTTCTCTTCAAGAAGAAGGATGAACAACAAACAACAACTTTTGGTGAGATTTTTCCTTTCCCTTCATTTTGGTTGCCATTTTTTACTTTATTTGACTTATTTCTTAGTTTTGTTGTTGTTTGGTTTGTTTTTTTTTAGGCCATAAGCCATTGGCCTTACAGAATCATTCATTCAATTGTGTTTTAACAAATTTTGAAATCTTTAAAATAATGTCAATAATTATATTCATTGCATTTGTACGAGACATTAAAGCTTATAAAGTGATTTACAATTATTGTAGTGTTTGATGCTTAAGCCTGATGAGGGCACAGTCTCTGGGAACCCCCTTGAATATGGAATACAGTCTCTGGGAGCTCCCTTGAACTGTCCTTGAATCTTCCAACTAGATTTGGCCTTCCCCTAATGCCATAAGACTTACATTATCATTAGGCCCAAATCTCTACCTAGCCTTACCCTTTATTGTTCAGCTACTTCCCACCTTTGATACTATCAATATCCAGGCCTCCAGCTACTTCCCACCCTTAATGCCATTCTCTTGGTTCCTGGATTCTGACCTCATCTTGTCCTCCTTAGACTCCTCTTCAAGACCCTCCCTAAAGCCCTCCTCTAGTCACCACAGACCACCCCTCAATCCCTCCTACAATCTTTGTGTATATAATCTCCATCTTGCCTCCATGAAGGTGCTCAGATTCAATCTAGCTCAGTTTAGATTGAATGTGGCCGGCTTGTGAAATCAGGTGTCACAAAGGGTGGGATTTCTTTAGGCAACCCATTATGGTGAATCCCTAATAACTTTGTCTTTTCCCTTGGCTGAAAAGGCTTGAGTTGAATTCTTTTGGCAGGACCCGGTGTGTAGGTATTTTGGGGTCTTGAGCACCCCTAGAAATATATGGTTCCCTACTACCTAAAATTCATTTTTCTTAGACCTCTTCAAGCCCATGAAGGAGACATATCATATATTATTATCCCCATTAAATCATTTGCCCATGGTCACAGCTAAAAAAAATGTCAAAGTTTATTACTGACATTTTTTGCTAGTGAACCAGCGTGTATCAGAAATTTGTTTAACAAATATTAAATTTAAATCGTAAATTTTAAAATTTATAATTAAATCTGAGTGCCACAAAGAAAACTTTGTAAATATATTTTCAATTCCTTTGGCTAAGTTCTATTAACATCTTACAGTATCTGTGCCTTAGCACTATAACTTATTTGGTATTTCCAGGAATTCACTTTTCATGATTTTATAAAAGTTCATGTAGGAGTTTTAATTTTAGCTCTACCCTCTATTTTTACTACATTACAAATTCATTTGGAAGTCTTATTAATTTTTTTAGGGATCACTAAAAATGGTTGGCAGCATCATTGCCCTTAAAATCTCTAGGGAGCTCTACAAAGAAGTTTTATCAGCTTGAGGTTGAGGTATTTGATGAAGTAATAATAAACTGGCTTTGAATTGTCTTTCATTACCGTTTATCTCTCCTAGGGAGAATGTAATCTTATTCAAATTATAATGGACTCTGTTATCAATGAGGTTTACTATTTATTTACCTGTACGCAGACATGCAAATGCTTATGTATTCTGCTTTTTTTCCTCTACCTGTAATGAAATTCCTTAACTACTAGAATCATGCATGATCACAAATTACAAACTAGTTACTTGTGTAATTCACTTAGCATTAACAAAAAAACTCAGTTCATTCTTTATTTATATATCTTGATAAAAGGGGTAAAATCCAATCATTAGAGTTGAAATGCTCTATATCTTAATCTGCCTTTGAAATGAGCACATGCTTCCATGTAGAAAATAGTTGTGCTGTTCCCCTAAGGGAAATAAATACCAATTTACACAGTGCTGAGGTAATGTTAAGTACAGAATATTCAAAGGCATTGTTACAACTGCTTAGCATGGGAATATTATAATGAAAATAAGAAGAGCTTATATTGGTATAGCAATTTCCTTTCAAAGGGCTTTCACATATATCACTTTATTATATAAACCATGCAGATTATTCCCATCCTACAGATGAGTCCTCTTATCTGGATACCCTGGACCACTCAATTTCTTTTCTTAATTTAGAGGAGTGTAATGGAAAGAACACTGACAAGGAGTTGAAAGTAGCTTGTAGTCCAAACTTGCAGAACTTACAAGCTGTTTGACTTGGGGCAATTCACCTGAGTTGTCTGACCTTTGCTTTCATCATTCATAAAATGAGTATAATATTTGCAAAACCTCAATAAGCATTTATTAAACAACACTGTGTGAAGGAAGCAAGGAAACAAAGAAGCAAGGAAGGAAGGCAACAAACAATAAACATGCTTTACTCTGTGCCAGTCATTGTGCTAAGTGGCTTTACAAATATTGGCTATTTCATTTGATTCTCACAACAGCTTTGGGAGGTTAGTTCTAGTATTACATCCATTTTACACTTGAGGATGCTGAGAATAGAAGTTTTGAGGCATTGCACAAAATTGAGCAATACAAAGAAAGGAGGGAAAATGTCCTAGCCCTTGAGTTATGTATTTTAATGGCGAGGCAACATACAAATAGCCAGGTACATAGAAGTTATGCACAGGGTACATGAAGGTGATTGAGGCACTGGAGAAGGCCTCCTTAAAGAGGCGAGACATGAGCTTAGTCTTGAAAGGTATCAGGGAAACTAAAAGGCAGAAGTGAGGTAGCAGAGCATTTCAGGGGTGGGAGACACCAAGTACAAAGATAGAGATGAGACATGAAATATTATGGTCAAGCAGCTGCATCTTAGAATGCTTGGATAAAAGTAAGAAAACTTGAAAAATAGAAAGGTGTCAGCTTATGTAAATAAAAGACAAAAGACTTTATATCTGATCTTGAGAGTAATAGGTAGCCCTTGTATCTTATTGAGTAAGGGAGTAAAATGGTCAGACCTACACTTTAGGAAAATCACCTTGGCAGCTGAGTGGTGAATGTATTGGAGTAGGGAGAAACTTGAAGCAAGGAGACCAATTATGGAGCTATCACAATAGTCTAAGAAAGACGCAAAGGACAGAATTAGGATTGTGGCTGAGTGAGTGGAGGGAAGGGTGATGAGGGTTTGGGGTGAGAGGTGCTCGACACCCCAAAGTACCAACACGCCGGGTCCTGCCGAAAGAATTCGACTCAAGCCTTCGCAGCCAAGGGAAGGGATAAAGTTTATTAAGAGTTAGCCAAATAAGCCTGCCCCGAGAGATCCCACCCCTTGCGACGCCTGTAGGGAAAAAGGGCCAGACCCATCTGAGCTAGATTGGTTCTGACCAACCTCATGGAGGCAAGATGGAGATTATATACACAAAGGTTGTGGGAGGGATTGAGGGGTGGTCTGGGGTGACCAGAAGAGGGGTCTAGGGAGGGACTTAAGGATGAGGTCAGACTCCAGGGTGGGGGAAAATAGCTGAAGGCTATGTGGAAATGACAACCCATCAAGGGCTGGGGTAGCAGAGCTAGGGTATAGATATTTTGATCAGGATTAAGGATGGGAAACAGGATTAAGGGTGGGAAACAGCTGGACAATGGACGACTGGGCAAGGTAGGTATTTGGGCTTAATGGTTGTAGCCTCAGGCCAAGGCCAGGTCGAGTGGGAAGATTCAAGGAGAGTTCAAGGGTTCAAGGGGTTCCCAGAGACTGTGCCCTCATCAAGGGGACATATATGACACACACAAGAGATGCAGTGAAAGTGGAAAGATTTCAAAGTATTTATTGAACATAGTCAATAAACATTTATTGTCAGGCACCGTGCTAAGTGCCTGATACTTGTATTGTGAGGCATTGGCAGTACAAATAAGAAAAAGAAAGCTAGTCCCTGCCCTCGAAGAACTTACAACATAATGAGGAAAGACTATACATAAAAAAAAAGCTAAAAAGTAAGAAGGGTAAAATACCCAAATGTAAGGGCATGGTAGAGAAGCAAAAGAAGTCCAAAAATAAGTACAGCCAGGTGAGAAAGAAGAGATTGTCTTGAAGAGAGTCTCTCTGGTCTACCTTCCTTTAATTGAGGTTGAGCAGTTTGTGTCTCCCCCCCATCCAATCACTGGGGCAGAAGGAATTGATGAGGTACCAAAAGTTGATTGGATCTTGCAAGATGATGAGATTTCCCAATGATGAACTTACTAGGGGATGGTAGAAAAATCAAAGAAGTCCAAAATGAGTACAACCAGAGAAGCAAAAAAAAAAAAAAAAAAAAAAAAGCCAAAATAAGTGTAGCTAGAGAAAGCCCAAAATTGTAAACATGGGTGAACAGTCAAGGATGACACTGAGGTTGTTAGCTTAGGTGGCTGAGGGCTAATGGTCAGTAATAGGGAAGTTTAGAAAGGGTAACAATTTAAGGGGGTGAGGGTGATGGGGTATAGGCTCTGGGAGCCCCCTTGAACTCTCCTTGAATCTTCCTGCCTGATGAGGTATTTGCCCAAAGCCATAAGCCTTTCATTATTGCTAGGCCCAAATCTCTTGTTGCTCTTAACCTAGCCTAGCCCTGCATTGTCCAGCTACTTCCCACCCTTGATCCTATCAAAATATCTGCACCAAATCTGTTACCCTTAAACTGGCCTAACCCTCCATTGTCTGTTAACCTCCAGGCAACTTCCCACCCTTGATCCCATCAAAATCTCATTTTCTTGGTTCCTGAAGTCTGACCTCTAGTCACCCCAGTCCCATCAAGATCCTCCTTAGACTCCTCCTCAAGACCCTCCCTGAACCCCTCCTCTCATCACCCCAGAACCACCCCTAGTGCCCTCCCACAGTCTTTCTGTATATAATATTCATCTTGCCTCCATGAAGGTTCTCAGATTCAATCTAGCTCAGACTCAATCTGGGTCAGATTGTTCCAGCTGGTTTGTCAATACAAGCTATACAAATGCTCAGGCTCTTTAAGATTCTACCCAATATTGTGAAGCTTTTATAAACTTTGTTTTTCTTTGGTTGAAAGAAGGCTTGAGTCTAATTCATTCAGTAGGACTGGATGCATCGATATTTTGGGGGCCCTAGCACCCTTAAACCTCAAGGGGAGGGGAGGAGGAATGTCTTCTGTTTTGAACATGTTGAATTTGAGATGCCCATAGCATATCTCAAGATGTTCAAGAGGCATTTAGTAATATGTGACTAAAGTTCAGCAGAGAAAAATTGGGCTGGCTATATAGATTTGGGAGTCATTTGCATAGAAATAACAAATGAACCCATGTAAGCTGATGAGACCACCAAATAAGACAGTATAAAATAAAAAAGAGGAGGGACCCCAGAACAGAGCCTTGGGGTACTACCCACAGTTAGAGGTCATGACATGAAGAAGAACTAGCAAAGGACAGTAAGGAGGAGTGCTCAGAGTGGAGAATGAAGTAACAGTAGTGTAATGAAAACCTAAAAGGGAGAGAATATTTAAAAGTAGAAAACCAATGACAGTGTCAAGGGCTGCAGAGAAGTAAAGGAGGATGAAGACTGAGAAAAAGCCATTACATTTGACAACTTTTGTGAAAGTGATCTCAATTGAACATTGAGTTCAGAAGGCATGTTTCAGAGGGACTAGAAAATAGAGGAAAGGAAGTGTAGGCACCTAGTGTAAATGACTCTATTAAGGAGTTTATCTGAATAGGGGAGGAGAGATGATAGGATGATAGTTAACAGTTGATGGCTAGATTAAGTGAAGATTTTTTTTTAAAGATGAAGTAGGAAGGAGGGTGGCAGCTAGGTGGCACAGTGGATAGAGCACCAGCTTGGGAGTCAGGAGGACCTGAGTTCAAATCTGGCCTCAGACACTTACTAGCTCTGTGACTCCAATTGCCTCAAAAAAAGAAAAAGAAATTAAGAAAAAAGATGAAGTAAGAATACCATGTTTACAGGCAATAGGGAAGAAGCCGGTGAATAGGAAGAGACAGAAACAGAGACGGAGATGGAGACAGAGACAGGGAGACAGATTTTCTGGAACAGTCAGGAGATAGTGGAATTAAGAGTACATGTAGAGGGACATGGGAAAGAGTTACCTGTTCATCCTAGGCTGAAGTGAAGGAATATGCTTGAATGGCAAGGAAAAATGAAGAAAGAAGAACTCTTGGTGAACTTTTTTTTTCAGTAAAATATGAGATGAGGTTCTTCAGCTGCGATGATAGGGCAACAGCAGCCAACAAAGGCTTTAGGAGAGAGAAATAGCAGCTATAGAGAGTAGAATAATAGACAAAAATAGAATGGTTGCTAAGGGTCCAGTTGGTATATGGTAACATAAATTTGCGATGGATTCAGTAAGCAAGATTTCATGGTTTTCTTCATCCATAAAACCATAAAGGATGTGGATGATGGGAGTAATATAGATTTGAAACTGGGCAAGATGTGATTGTGATGGGAAAAGGGAGAAAGGGAATTGAAAGTGGAGGTTGTGTTTTGGTTGGAAGGAGGAAGAGTGCCTGAGAAAGAATTAGGATTAGAGGTAATGGAAGTCACCATGCAGATGAACAGAATTGGGGGATTAAGGCACAGGGGAAGAAGGAATAATAAGAGATTATGACCAGATAAAGGAATTTGGGAATTCATTAATATGGAAGTGGAACACTTGTGGGTTATAGTATAAGATATGCCCATCTCTATGTGTACAGTGGTAGACCAGTTTATGGAAACTGAGTAGATCAAAGTACTGGAGAATTAAGTTATCTGAGGATGTATTTAATATGTATCATGATGTAAAGACTGTCAGCCAGGCACTGAACCCGTTGAAGAAATAAAGAGAATTTACTGGGGGTCTATAGATGCTTATGCACCACGCAATTATCAAATCTCCTTAAAATCTTGTTTTTGAGATAAACACTCCCATTCCTAGTGAAACTCCTCTAGATAATTTATAGCTCATCAATGTCATCCTTAAAACTCAGTGCCCCAGACTGAACATAATACTCAAATTAGGCCCTAATCAGGGCAAGAGAATTGTGAAATGATCCTGGAGAAGTGTTGTAAAACCTACCTCCTCCTTCATTGCAAAAGCAAGGGACTACTTGAACAGCATATTAAATACTTTACCATATAAGGTTTCTACATAAGATAGTTTAACTTAATTGTCATATTTTGTCACAAGGAAGGGGTTGAGCTGGCAGTGGGTGGAAAATAACTGAGACATAAAAATAAAACACTTCAGTAAAGCTTTTTTTTTTTTAAGAAAAGCCCTGAGGCCCCTGTTATGTTTACAAGCTAAGTAAAAAATAAGCAGATGTTAACTTTCCTGCATATCCCTAATTAGACCTGGGCTCTTGAGGATGAAGTAGCTTTGGTTGTAGGTAGTTACTTTGAAGGCGAGTTTAGCACAGCGAGCAGCACTACCTATTTAATGACACAATTCCTGCCTTCTTTACCCTTGGGAATATAGTTCTAGTCACTTTCCTTCAGTGACTTTAGCTTGTAAAAGACTACAGAGAGGTTTTTATAATATTTCTAATGTTGAGCAAGTATGAAAGAACACAAAACAATATTTCCAAATTCCAGTTTTGTTTCTCTCCAATCATTTATTTCAAGGGATGCCAGAAAATTCTCCAGACAAAATTCTCTTTGATGTCAAAGATAAAGCCATGTCAGAGAGCACCATTAGCAGCAGGTCTGCTCCATGATATCTCACATAAGGATATAAAGCTCCCAAAGGACTCAGAATACAGGTCTGAAATAGATCAATGAAGTCTAGGTGCTATTACCTTAAGATGGATTAGAACTATTGTATAGATTATCATTTGAAGAGGTCTAGATAGACATTAACAGAACAAGAAATGTATTTATCCCTTTAGATTTCTTAATTAAGCTGCTCCTTCATATAAGTAAAAAGGAACAAACTATATTTCCTGCTAAAACAGCAGAACATAGGCCTTTACCTCTGTAACAGCATGACTCCACATATGGGTCCTATGAAAGAGGATATTCTTTCTAAAATAATAATAATAGCAAAGGATCAGCTTCTTTGAACATCCAGGTAGCTGATACAATTGCAAACCTACCTTTGTGCTGTAAAAAGCAGCAAATCTGAATCAACTACCTTCCATGAATTCAGTGTTTTATGAATGCAACAAAGAATACAGTTGCTTACCTAGAACAGATACATAAGGAAGTAAGAGAGGTATCCCCTGGTATGCCAGTGAGGTTGCTACCTCAACAAGCTTAACTTGAATGGAGGTAGCTTCTATGTATAGCACAGATTACCATTCTGGATAATTATAAATAAGTAAGGTTCTATAAATAGGTATATGGGGCCTATGAACATAGACAGAAAAAAATATACATCTCTTTTTTTTTTATTACCCTTTAACTGAAATGTAGCATTTGCTTCAATCATGAACTTCTTCTAGAAAACATTACTCTTAGAAGGTGGGGGTGGGGGTGGGGGTGAGGAGCTACCTAGGTAGCACAGTGAGAATAATGCCATGCCTGAAGTCAGAAATCTAGTCTCAGACATTTACTACCTGTATGACCCTAGGCAAATCACTAAATCCTGTTTGCCTCAGTTTTCTCATCTGTAAAATGATATGGAGAAGGAAATGGCAAACCACTCCAATTATCTTTGCCAAGAAAACTCCAAATGGGATCACAAAGAATTAGTCCGACTGAAACTACTAAACAACAAAGGCTCATCTGCTGCAGACAAAACTATTAAGAATTCTTGTTATACAAGGTCTAGGGGGTGAATTGACATTTGTATCTTCCTTCTCCTCCCCTCTCCTTTCCTTTCCTCTCCTGGTTATGGAAAGATGATTTTATAATATTACTATTCCACTGTTCCTCCTTTGCATTTCTGACTTCTGAATGGAGTCACTGTCCTTTCCTCCTCCCCACACCCTTTCAAATCTCAGGTTCACCGAAGCTTTCCCTGTATAAAAATCCAGGCTTTACCCAAATCTCTACCTGTGACAGCATTAATCACCTGGATAAGAATTAGTTGCCACCAGATTTTTTTTTTTTTGATGCAAAGTGGGATATGAATAGCAACAGGCAGCTGCAATGAACAGGCAGTGAATAACTCAAGGGAGGGGGCATAGAATGGGATGAAGAAAGAAGATAATCATTTTGCAGTTTTACCTCATCCCTCTTTTAACTTAAATATTTCCTCCCCCAGTCAGAAAAGTCCTGCCAGTAATTGTGCAAGTTTTTTGTTTTTTGTTTTTTGGTTTTTTTTACAATTTAAACACAAGAATAACCAGACCATGAAGAGCAGCTTGTGGTAGCAAGAACACTGAATAAAATGTTCCTTAAATCATGAAAAGACATGAAAATGAGAAATAAACATCATAATCCTGCTCAGCACAGAGCAAATGATTAATAAATCTTTTTTTTTAATTCATCCATTTATACTGATATATAAGGGTGGACACATGCTGCTTACCTCACTTAGAAATAATTTAAGTGGTTGTTTTCACAATTATATTTGAAGCCTCATTATGTTGTTTATGCTCAATTTACTTGGGGTTGTTGAAAGTAACAACTTTTGTTTTGTTTCTACTTTTTGGTGGGCACATCTTTTAACGCTATTAGCATTTAGTGGTCAATCTGCAAATGTTAGTGCTGATTGTAAAATGAACATTTTGCTTTAAAATATAATGTTGATTTATCTCCTAGTTCCTGTAGTCTTTTATTGCTGAGTTTGTAATCATCTCCATTTTTTTTAACCCGATTCATACTTCCTGACTAGACGCTCTTTAACATGCCTTTCAGTTCTGATTCTGATCTTTTTTCTATTGCAGAATTAACATTTCTTCTGTTTAAATTGTCTTTTAACTATCTTGCCACAAGGTGGCTGTCTTGCTTTGGTCTATGTATAGCTGACATTCCCAATTATTTATACATCTGTAAGGTTTTTCTCTTCCTTTTATTTTCATATTATACCTCACCAGAGTCTTTTAAAAGTTATATCAAAGGAGAGCCACAGTTCCAGTTCATATTTACCCCAGAATGTGCTTTCTATGAAGGACAGTAAATGTACAAGTTGTTTGTATAGTACATATTTCAGAATGTGTGTGTGTATACATATATTTGTATATATGTATGAATATATATTCAGATTTCTATATTCTACTCTCTAGTCATTCATCTGAATAATTCATGGTGAAATTTCTCCCCAGAGGATTCATAGGGAGTTTGGGGGTAGATGATAAACATTTTAATTAGGATCATAGAATATTACAGCTGGAAGGGACCTTAGCTGTTATCTATCCTAATTCATTCATTTGACAGGTAAAATAGCTGAGAGTCTGAATGAGGAAGTAGCATAACCCACATCAAGCCAACCAAAGAGTTGCAACAAGAACTCATCTTCTGACTGCCTCCTTTGACTATAGCTGTTTGATTCTGGTCAAACTTTTCTTTTCCTCATTCTGTGAATTGCTTTTTTGTGTTTGTTGCAGATAAGAAAACTTTCTGGTCAGCAATCTAAATGGTTATTTTTTTTTTCATCACAAAACAGATGCTATCATCATCTACATTCAGTTTAATTAGGACTTTTGAAATGTGCCATGGCCCTGCTAAGCTTGGTAATTTTTTAAAGTATGTTTTCAAATTCTTAAACAGCTACAATATTTCAGGAAGTAAAACATTTTTCAGTAGCCTTTGAGCCAACTATCCAATTTGGATCTTTTAAAACAAATCACCCAGATTGGTATAATACTAATATCTGATGTATTCTGACAGTGCCTTTAGCCCTATTTGAGTATGAGTATCATTCCTTCTGCTTTTCAGAGAGAAGCTCTTCCCCCACAAACACATGCTCTAAAGACTGGATTATGCCCTAAAACAATAGGGCAATGAACATATTTTGCTTCTGTTCTGGCAACTACCACAAAACAAGCAAAAACAATCAGCAAAATAGAAACCTTTCCCTAGTTGTAATTATACTGGTTATGACTAACTGGTACTTCTTGTAAGAAGGAAGAAAATGGCAAAACCAACTCTACCCAGACCCCCTCAATGACTGAGAAATATCACCTAACTTCACACCCAACCTTTCAGGAAAGAGAATGAAATGAAAAAGAGAGAGGGAAAAACAAGGAAAAGTCACTGACAGAAGTGAAGATGTTCTTACTAGGACAGTTACCTTTGGAAACAGAGTATTATCTCTAGTCCTGGCATATTATTCTTCTGAAGGACTTTTGTGCTACCTCTAATCTCCCTTTCTCTTTCAACTGAGGGACCATTACTAAGATCCTTGTTTTTTCCATGTGATAGTCTCGCTATATCAGTCCTGGAGCCACCTTTAGAGAGATGCAAGGCTTAAGCAGCTGGGAAAGAGTCTCCCTTTCCCTACCACAGATTAGGGTGTCCCTCCTGCTCCTCAACCAAAACCAACAGTCCCTTCCCTCTTTTCTCTTTCCCTAAGCCTGTCTAAAGCCCAGGAAATCTTCCTTCCTGTCACCTTAACCTACCCTGGTATAATGGCAAGCAAAGAGGGAATTTTTGCTGTTTTTTTTCTTTTGGAGTGCTTCTCAGTGCTAAAGCAATCAAGTGCCTTTGATTGAATCAAGAGTCTTTGATGACCTGCTTAACTCACAAGAAAGCCTAAGTCACATGAGTTTGAGTCATATGGTTGTGATGCCCTCTGACCCTAAAAAAGTGTATATATACTCTGAGGTTAACATTTTGCTTTGAGGTTCAGTCATTGGAAGAGTGTTCATGAGATTTGGCCAGACCAGACTCTGAGTAGCCGGTAAAGAGCCCCCTGGCCTTGAAAACCCAGATGTTGGTGCTTCTCTGTCTGGTAATTATGTATGTATTGCTATGGACAGACAGTGAGAAGCCTTGTCTGCTGATCTGTGTTATTTGCTCTGTTTATATAATTTCTGCTTGTAATTTCTGTTTGTGTTTTCTCTGAAGTTCAAGGTGCTGACTTTTTCCACTGAGCTAAGTGAATGATATATGCATGTTTAATTAAAGTGAGGTTGAAACCCTTTAAAGTTGCTTTTCTTAGAAAAGCAGATTAAAGAACCTCTGCTAGCAGCCCTCCCATGTGCTGGTGTTACTGGCCTTACACCTCCACAGCAGCTGCAAGCAGCATTGTTGTTACACCTGGGTTATACTAAAAGCAGCAGGAATTGTTGCTCTTCAGTCCCAGAACTGCAGAAAGCAACTCCCAACCATGAATGGAAAACTATGAGACCATGAGAGTTCCTGCTGCTCATCTCCACTGTTCTGGAAATAGAACTCAGTCATGGAGTAAGCAAAATTGCACATAAATCATTTTTTTTACAAACCTCTCTAGTCCTCTCAACTTCAAAAGATAATAACTTGCTTTTTCATCAATGTAACATGACCATATCCCCCAGGAAAAGTTTTTTTTTTTTAATGATTTTATGGTAGAGTGCTTTAATACGTAATGTCCTTACTAAGCGCCCCTCTGTCCTGCTACTCCATGAGCACACTGGGACAGCAAGCATAAGAAAACTTTCAGAGAACAGAAGGGGGAAAAATAGCATTTATATAGAACCTACTGTGTTCCAGGCACTATGCTAGGTGCTTTACAAATATTATCTCATTTGATCTTCACAACAACCCTGGAAGTAGGCACTGTTATTATCCCCATTTTACAGTTGAAGAAACTAAAGCACACAAAGGTTGACTTACCCAGAGCCATATGATTAATAAGTGTCTGAAGTCAGATTTGAAGTCAAGTCTTCCTGACTGCAGGACCAATGCTCAATAGAGCTGTGTCACCTAGCTGCTTAGGTGCTAATGCTAATATCACAGGTTAAGAAATGGAGTCTTGGACATATGGTAGAGTGAGCTACTTGAGGGTAGAGTCTGCCTTTTGCCTTTCTTTATATCCAGCTATGTACCAGGCCCTGTATTAACTGTCTTACAAATATTATCTCATTTGATAAAGTAGCTCTTAATTGCCTGGGTTAGCACTCTTTTGAGTCCAGGGCTCACTGTCTTTTTCCACTGCTGCTTCTGACACTGAGTGACTACCTCTCTATCTTTGTTTGTCTGGAGCATGAATATCTCCTCCTTCAACAGTATCTTTATATTCTACTATGGCCAGGTAAACCTTTTGTTAGCAGTTGAATGAATGAAAATTGCCTCCTTTCGCCGGGTGACTAGCCCAAAACATTCAGAAAACAGTTAAATAAAACCACCTAATACCATGATTTTGACTGATAGGCAGCAAATAGCCCTTGCTACTATTGTAGTTCATTGATTATTAACAGAAAAAAATCAAATACTTCAAAAGTTTGGTACTATCATTTTCTTTAGCATTTCAGCTGATTTTTGTTACTTTTTAGTATTGCAATTTTTGTTGCTGAAGGCATAGTATATATCATTCTTCAAGCTTTTCTTTCTTTATTTTGCCTCATTTCATAAAGTCTTCCCATATATCTCTGAGTTTTTCCTGTTTCTCATTTCTTATAGCCCAGTACTATTGTATTGCATTCATGTATCACAGTTTGTTCATTTGTTCCTTAGTTTCCGGGCACATATTTTGATAAAAGCTTTTTGTTATGACAAATGATACTGATATGACTGTTTTGTACATATGGATCTTTTCTTTGGCTTATAACCTCTATATTGTGATTTCTTCATCAAAGGGTAACAATAATGAATAACCTTTCTTTTGAAATATTTTTTTTTCAACATGTGGAAAACAATTTCTAACATTTTTTTATTTTGATTTTCAAATTATCTTCCTCTTCTCATTCCCTTTTCTCTCATTGAGAAGGCAAGCAATTTTATATAGGTTATACATGTGCAGTCATGCAAAACACATTTTCATGTTAGTCAAGCCATGAAAGAAAACACAGAACAAAAAAAGTAAGAAAAATTTTAAAAGTTTAAAAAAATATGCTTCGATCTGCATTCAGACTCTATTAGTACTTTCTCTGGAGGTGGATAGCATTTTTTATCATGAGCCCTTCAAAATTACTTAGAATCATTGTATTGCTAAGTCATTCACAGTTGATCATAGTACAATATTGCCGTTACTGTGCACAATGTTCTCCTGGTTCTGCTCACTTCACTTTGCATCAGTTTATATGTCTTTCCAGGTTTCTCTGAAAGCATCCTGCTCATCATTTCTTACAGTACAATAGTTTTCCATCACAGTCATGTACCATAACTTGTTCAGCCATTCCACAATTGATAAGCCTCTCCTCAATTTCCAATTCTTTACCGTTATGAAAAGAAGTGCTATAAATATTTTTGCACATGTAACTACTTTTACTTATTGGAGGGGATCTTTGGGATCTTTAAGGATACAGACCTAGTGGTGGTATTTCTGGGTCAAAGGGTCTGTACAATTTTATAGCCCTTTGGGCGTATTTCCAAATTGCTCTCGAAAATAGTTTGATTAGTTCACAACTACATCAACAATGAATTAATGTCCCAACTTTCCCACATTCCCCCAATATTTGTTATTTTCCTTTTCTGTCATATTAACCAATCTGATAGGTATGAAGTGGTACTTCAGAATTGCTTTAATTTGCATTTCCTTAATCAATAGTGATTTAGAACATTTTTATATGACTATAGATAGCTTTGATTTCTTCCTTTAAAAATTGCCTTCATAATCTTTAACAATTTATCAACTGTAGAATTAATTGTATTCATATAAAATTTAGTTAGTTCTTTACATGTTTGAGAAACGGTAATTGCTGTAAAAAAAATTTCCGTCTCATCTTGGCTACATTGGCTTTGTTTGTGCACAACCTTTTTTAAAAAAAATAATATAATCAAACTTCTCAACTTTTATCTTATTCATTCTTTGATTAGATTTATCTAGTTCTAAGGGGGAAAAGTTAAGGTCCCCCACTAGTATAGTTTTACTATTTCCTCCTGTAACTCATTCAACTTTTAAGAATTTTGATGCTATACCATTTGGTGCATATATGTTTAGTATTGATATTACTTCATCGTTTATGTTACCTTTTAGCAAAATGTAGTTTCCCTTCTTATCTCTTTTAATTAGATCTATTTTGCTTTGAATTTGTCTGCAATTATAATTTCTACCCCTGATTTTTTCCACTTAGTAGTATTTTATTTTTTCCAATTACATGTAAAAATAGTTTTCAACATTCATTTTATAAGATTTTGAGTCCCAAATTTTTCTCCTCTCCCTTTCCTCCCTGCTCCCCAAGACAGCAAGCAGTTTGATAGTGGGTATACATGTACAATCATGTTAAACATGCTTACACATTAGTCACATTGTGAATTAGAATCAGAATAAAAGGGGAAAACCATGAGAAAGAAAAAACAAAAAAGTGATTACTTTCCTGGTCTGCTCATTTCACTTAGCATCAGTTCACATGAGTCTTTTCAGATTTTTCTGAAATCCACCTGCTCATCATTCCATATACCACAACTTTTTCAGTCATTCCACAATTGATGGGCATCCCCTCAATTTCCAAGTCTTTGCCACCATAAAAAGAACTGCTATAAATTATTTCTGCACATGTGGATCCTTTTCTCTTTTTTTAGGATCTCTTTGGGATAGAGACCTAGTAATGGTAATGCCAGATCAAAGGGTGTGCGCAGTTTTATAGTTCCTCGGGCATAGTTCCAGAATGGTTGGATCAGTTTGCAACTCCATCAACAATACAATATTCTTCCAATTTTCCCACATCTTCTCCAACATTTATATTTTCTTGTTTTGTCATATTAGCCAATCTGATGGGTGCGAGGTGATACCTCAGACTTGTTTTAATCTGTATGTCTCTAATCAATAGTGATTTAGAGCATTTTTCCATATATCGATAGATAGCTTTGATTTCTTCATTTCAAAACTGCCCGTTCATATCCTTTGACCATTTATCAAAGAGGGAATGAATTGTATTCTTATGAATTTGATTCAGATCTCTATGTTTTAGAAATGTGGTCTTTATCACAAACACTGGCAGTAAAGATTGTTTTCTAGCTTTCTAATCTTGGTTGCATTGGCTCTGTTTGTGCAAAAACTTTTAAATGCAATGCAATCAAAATTATTCAATTTGAATTTCATAATGTTCTCTATCTCTTGTTTGGTCATAAATTCTTCCCTTCTCCATAGATTTGATGGGTAAACTGTTCCTTGCTCTCCTAATATTCTTATGGTATCACCCTTTATGTCTACATCATGTACCCGTTTTGACCTTATCTTGGTATATGGTATGAGAGGTCTATGACTAGTTTCTCCCATACTGCTTTCAAGTTTTCCCAGCAGTTTTTGTCAAAACATGAATTCTTATCTCAGAAACTGGAGTCTTTGGGTTTATGAAAGAGTAGATTATTATAGCCATTTATTGTCATGTCTTGTGTACCTGGCCAATTCCACTGATCTAGCACTCTATTTCTTGGCCAGTAGCAAATAATTTTGATGATTGCCACTTTATGATATCGTTTTAGATCTGGTATAGCTAGACCACCTTCCTTGGCATTTTTTTCATTAATTCCCTTAATATTCTTGATCTTTTATCCTCCTATATGAATTTTATTACTATTTTTTCCTAGCTCTATAAAATAAATTTTTGGTAGTTTGATTTATATGGAACTAAATAAGTAAATTAATTCATGTAAAATTGTCATTTTTATTATATTAGCATGGCCTACAAATGAGAAACTGATATTTTTCCAGTCATTTAGACCTGATTTTATATGTGTGAAAAATGTTTTATAATTGTGTTCATATAGTTCCTGGATTTGTCTTGTCAGGTAGAATCCCTAATATTGCATATTTTCTATAGTTATTTTAAGTGGAGTTTCTCTTTTTGTCTCTTTTGCTAGGCTTTGTTGGTAACATATAGAAATGCTGGTGAATTATGTGGGTTTATTTAATATCCTGCTAAGTTGCTAAAGTTGTTAATTATTTCAAGTATCTTTTTTTGTTCATTCTCTAGGATTCTCTAAGTATTTCAACACATCATCTTCAAAAAGAGATAGTTTGTTTCTTCATTGCCTGTTCTAAATCCTTCAATTTCTTTTTCTTCTCTTATTCCTAAAGCTAATATTTCTAGTGCAATATTGAAAAATAGTGGTGATATAAGCATCTTTGTTTCACCCCTGATCTTATTGGAAATGCTTCTAGCTTATCCCCATTACAGATAATGTTTGTTGATGGTTTTAGATAGATGCTACTCATAAATTTAAAGAAAACTCCTTTTATTCCTACGCTCTCTAGTGATTTTAATAGGAATGGGTGTTGCATTTTGTCAAAAGCCTTTTCTACTCATGATTTCTGTTAGTTTTCTTACTGACATGGTCAATTATGCTGATAGTTTTCCTAACATTGAACTGGACCTGCCTTCCTGGTGTAAATCCTACCTGGTCATAATTCATTATCCTCATGATTAATAACTCTTTGCTAATATTTTTAAAAACTTTTATATCAGTATTCATTAGGGAAATGGGTCTATAATTTTCTTTCTTTGCTTTGGCTCTTCCTGGTTTAGGTATTAGCACCATATTTGTGTCATAAAAGGAATTTTGTAGAACTCCACTTATTTTTTCCAAATAGTTCATACAGTATTGGAATTAATCATCCTTTCAGTTTTTGGTAGAATTCACTTGTAAATCCATCTGTACCTGAAGATTTTTTTTTAGGGAATTCATTAATAGTTTATTCAATTTATTTTTCTGAAGTGGGGTTACTTAAATATTTGTATCAGTAAGGCAATAAATAAAACATCAACAATAATCGTGAATATGCCTATGTAGCTCTGTATCGCAAAGTATGAAACTCTCCATATAGAAGGTAAAAGAAGTATAACATTTATTCAGACACCAGGGAATCATATCCCATAACCAAATGTTCAGCTCCCACTGCCAGTTATCCCACTTTATCATAACAGCAAGGAATTGCGGTGCAGTGAGTAGAGCACCAGCCCTGGAGTCAGGAGGACCTGAATTCAAATCCGACCTCAGACACTTGACACTTACTAGCTGTGTGACCTTGGGCAAGTCGCTTAAGCCCACAATTGCCTGGCTCTCCCCTCTCCAAAAGAAAAAAAAAGAAAGAGAGTGACAATTTATTTTTCTTCTTTCTTTTTTTTCAAATCAAATTGGCCATTTTATTGGGTTTTTTTTTTCGTAAAATGAGCTCTTAGTTTCATTTATTAGTTTAATAAGTTTCTTGCTTTCAATTCTGTTAATGTCTGTTTTCATTTTCTAATTTGGTATTTAATTGGGGATTTTTGACTTGTTCTTTTTCTATCTTTTTTAGTTACATTACTAATTCATTGATCTACTCTTTATTTTATTCATGTCAGCATTTAGAAATATAAATTTCCCCATAGCACTGCTTTGGCTGCATCCCAAAAATTTTGATATGTTGTTTCATTATTATTGTTCTCTTTGATGAAATTATTGATGATTTATATGATTTGATGTTTGACCCACTCAGTCTTTAGGATTGGATTACTTAGTTTCCAATTAGTTTTTAATCTATTTTTCCATGGCCCTTCATTACATGTAATTTTTATTTCATCATGATGTGAAAAGGATGCATTTAATATTTCTGCCTTTCTGCATTGGATTGTGAGGTTTTTCTGCCCTAACACACAGTCAGGTTTTGTATATGTGCCATGTACCACTGAGAAGAAGGTGTATTCCTTTCTATCTCCATTCAATTTTCTCCAGAGGTCTATCACATCTAATTTTTCTAAAATTTAATTCACCTCCTTAACTTCTTTCTTTTTTATTTTGTGGTCAGATTTATCTAGTTCAGAGAGGGGGAGGTTGAGGTCCCCCACTAGTACAGTTTTGCTCTCTATTTCTTCCTGTAATTCACTGAATTTCTCCTCTAAGAATGTGGATACTATACCCCTTGGTTCATGTATGTTTATTATTGATATTACTTTATTATCTATGGTACCTTTTTAGCAAGATGTAGTTTCCTTCCTTCTCTCTTTTATTTAGATCTATTTTTGCTTATGCTTTGTCTGAGATCAGGATTGCTACCCTTGCATTTTTTTTTACTTCAAAAGTATGACATATTTTGCTCCAGCCTTTTACCTCTGTGTGTATCTCTCTGTTTCAAATGTGCTTCTTGTAAACAATAAATTGTAGGTTTCTGGATTTCAATCCCCTCTGCTATCCACTTCCATTTTAAGGGAGAGTTCATCCCATTCACCTTCACAGCTATGATTACTAACTGTGTATTTCTTTCCATCCTATTTCCTCCCATTTATACTTTTCTTTCTCCTTTCACCCTTTCCCTCCTCACAAGTGTTTTGCTTCTGATCACCACCTGCTTCAATCTGCCCTCCCTTCCATCAGCTCACCCTCCCTTTTTACCCTTTCCCCTCCTATTTCTGCCCTCCCTTCTATCAGCCCTTTTTCCTTTCTTTCCCCTTTCCCCTCCTACTTCTCTATAGGGTAGGATAAATTTCTATACCCAACTAAGTGTGTATATTATCCCTTCTTTGATCCAAATATGATTAAATTTCAAACAATGCTTACCCCAACTCTTCTTTTTCTCTACTCTAATAGGTCTTTTGCACCTTTTCATATGATATAATTTACCTTATTCTGCCTCCCCTTTCCTCTTCTCCCATTTCACCTCTTAATTGTTTTTAATATCATCAAATCAAAGTCAACTTATATGTCTATGTATACTCTTTCTAATTGCTCTAATACAGATACAATTCTTAAGTATCATCTTTCCCATGTAGGGATGCAAATAGTTTAACTTTACTGAATAACATGTTTGTTTGTTTTTTCTTTCCTGTTTACTTTTTTATGCTTCTCTTGAGTATTGTATTTGAAGATAGACTTTTCTATTCAGCTCTGGTCTTTTCAGAAGGAGAGTTTGAAAGTCCCCCATTTCATTGAATGTCTATATTTTCCCCTGAAAGATTATGCTCAGTTTCACTGGGTAGTTGATTCTTGACTGTAATACAAACTCCTTTGCCTTCCAGAATATCATATTATAAGCCCTCCAATTGTTTAATGTAGAAGCTGCTAAATCAGGGGCGGAGCCAAGATGGCAGCTGGAAAGCAGGGACTTGCTTGAGCTCCCCCCCAGGTCCCTCCAAAAACCTATAAAAATGGCTCTGAACAAATTCTAGAACTGCAGAACTCACAAAATAGCAGAGGGAACCAGGACTCTAGCCCAGGACAGCCTGGATGGTCACTGGGTAAGGTCTATCACACAGAGCTGGGAGCAGAGTGGAGTAGAGCCCAGCACAGGTGGTGGCAGAACCATCTAGACTGGGAGCCAGGCAGAACAAGCCCTAGCACTGTGAATCAGTGAGCTGTGGCAGTTACCAGTCTTCTCAACCCATAAAAACCAAAGACAACAGAGAAGGTTAGTGGGAAAAGCTGCTGGGGACAGAGTGAAAGGAGTTTGCAGTTCAGCCACCACCCTGGGGGCAGCAGGGGTGGTGCAGCTACATAACTACAGCTGCATTTACTTCCAGCTCCAGGCCCACCTGGTGGGAGGAATTAAGTGGTGGATCAGAGCAGGAGTGCAGAGCCTGCTTAAGATCTGAGTCCAGTCCAGGTTGGTGGTTTTTAGGAGAGGAGGAGCTCTGGTGTGGCAGAGCTGGCTGTATAGAAATAGCTCTGAAAACAAGGTTGCATCCCCTCAAGCTTGGAACAAAGTACTCTCTACTCTACAAGCAGTCATACCCAGATGAAAAACTCAAGGGTCAAGTAGTTGGCTGGGAACATGGACAGGCAGTGAAAATGGACTTGGATTCAGACTCAGGCTTTGGAATCTTTCTTTGGTGATAAAGAAGAACAAAACATACAGCCAGAAGAAGTCAACAAAGTCAAAGAGCCTACATCAAAAGTCTCCAAGAAAAACATGAACTGGTCTCAGGCCATGGAAAAGCTCAAAAAGGATTTGGAAAAGCAAGTTAGAGAAGTAGAGAAAAAATTGGGAAGAGAAATGAGAATGATGCAAGAAAACCATGAAAAACAAGTCAATGACTTGCTAAAGGAGATCCAAAAAATACTGAAGAAAACAACACCTTAAAAAGTAGACTAACTCAAATGGCAAAAGAGCTCCAAAAAGCCAATGAGGAGAAGAATGCCTTGAAAGGCAGAATTAGCCAAATGGAAAAGGAGGTCCAAAAGACCACTGAAGAAAATACTACCTTAAAAATTAGATTGGAGCAAGTGGAAGCAAGTGACTTTATGAGAAATCAAGATATTAGAAAACAGAACCAAAGGAATGAAAAAGTGGAAGACAATGTGAAATATCTCATTGGTAAAACCACTGACCTGGAAAATAGATCCAGGAGAGATAATTTAAAAATTATTGGACTACCTGAAAGCCATGATCAAAAAAAAGTGCCTAGATATCATCTTTCAAGAAATTATCAAAGAGAACTGCCCTGATATTCTAGAGCCAGAGGGTAAAATAGAAATTGAAAGAATCCACCAATCACCTCTTGAAAAAGATCCCAAAAAGAAAACTCTTAGGCATATTGTCGACAAATTCCAGAGCTCCCAGGTCAAGGAGAAAATACTGCAAGCAGCCAGAAAGAAACAATTTGAGTATTGTGGAAACACAATTAGGATAACACAAGATCTAGCAGCTTCCACATTAAGGGATCAAAGGGCTTGGAATATGATATTCTGGAGGTCAAAGGAATAGGGATTGAAACCAAGAATCACCTACACAGCAAAACTGAGTATAATGCTTCAAGGCAAAGTATGGATTTTTAATAAAATAGAGGACTTTCAAGCTTTCTCAGTGAAAAGACCAGAGCTGAATAGAAAACTTGACTTTGAAACACAAGAATCAAGAGAAGCATGAAAAGGTAAACAAGAAAGAGAAATCATAAGGGACTTACTAAAGTTGAACTGTTTTGCTTACATTCCTATATGGAAAGATGATGTGTGTAATTCATGAGACCTTTCTCAGTATTAAGGTAGTTGAAGGGAATATACATATACATAGACAGAGGGCACAGGATGAGTTAAATATGAAGGGATGATATCTAAAAAAATAAAATCAAATTAAGGGATGAGAGAGGAATATATTGAGAGAGGGAGAAGGGAAGATATACAATGGGGTAAATTATCTCACATAAAAGTGGCAAGAAAAAGCAGTTCATTGGAAGGGAAGAGGGGGCAGGTGAAGGGGAATAAGTGAATCCTGCTCTCATCAGATTTGACTTGAGGAGGGAATACCATACACACTCAATTAGTTATCTTACCCCACATGAAAGTAGGGGGAAGGGAATAAGAAAGGGGAACAATAGAAGGGAAGACAGATGGGGGAAGAAGTAATCAAAAGCAAACACTTTTGAAAAGGGACGGGGTCAAGGGAGAAAACTGAATAAAGGGGGACAGGATAGGTGGGAGGGAAATATAGTTAGTCTTTCACAACATGACTATTTATGGGAGTGTTTTGCAAAATGATACGTGTGTCCTATGTTGAATTGCTTGCCTTCTTAGGGTGTTCTAACAACCCAGCTAGCAGCTTCGATGGGGGTGTAAGATCCCTCCGAGGCTGCCGGGACCCAGGAAGCTGCCGGGAAAGCACAGGTTCTTTTTATCTGTTTAAACAAGGAAAGCACGGTGAAGGGGTTGACCAGCTTACTTTAATCCAGCATTCACTTAGCATACAGACAACATTCATTTAGTTCAGGGGAAAACGCCAGCATTCAGTTAGCATTCGGTGAGTTCAGGGGAGCATACAGACAAGCATCAAGAGACAGACCAAATACAGATTCATTGACTTACTTCAGGGGAAAAAACCAGCACCCTGAGGCTCAAAACATTCATTTAGTTCGGGGGAAAAACAAACCAGCAATCCAAACCTCAAAACCAAAATACAAACAAATTACAAATATCAACAGACAGACCCAATACAATTCATAGTTACCAACATCTGGGCTCAGCCTGAGAGCAAGGGCTGGCCCAGAGTCACACTTGCTTGCTGCTGCTTCCCACACCAACCAGAAGAGGAAAGAGAGTGCTTCAAGCTGTCCTCTCCCCTCTTATAGAGTTTTTGACATCATCAAGCACCACCTGAATGACCAGGGCCAATTGGTTCTTGACTTGGTCCCTTCCCCTAGCGTAGACGTTAACACTTCCCCTCAGCCAGCCCCATGACTCATCACACAGGAAGTTTTCTGCTTCCTGACATGCTCTCTGGGCTTCCTGCCCCGGAAGAGCAAGCCACAGCATCCAGAGGCTCAATGAGGTAAGCTGAGTCATTCAAGGAAAACAAAGGCCATTCTGGTTACATAGGGAGAGTGGGTGGGGAGGGAAGAGGGGAGAGAATTTGGGTCTCAAAGTTTTAAAAGCAGATGCTCAAAAAGAGGTTGTTTTTGCATGCAATGTGGAAATAAGATACACAGGCAATGGGGCATAGAAATCTATCTTGCCCTACAAGTAAGGGGAAAAGGGATTGGGAAGGGAGGGGAAGGGGGGTGATAGAAGGGAGGGCTGATGGGGGAATGGAGCAATCAGAATTCATGCCATCTTAGAGTGGGGTGGAGGGTAGAAACGGGGAGAAAATTTGTTACTCAAATTTTGTGGAAATCCATGCTGAAAACTAAAAAATATCAAATAAGAAATCATTAATAAAAAAAAAAGGAATCAAGAACACAGACAAAATGCCACATTGTCTAGCCAAGACTCCCTTACCTTTTGAGGCTCAAAACCTAATGAACCACTTGTCTATTTGAGATTCCATGTACTGTGAGAAGCCAGCCCAGCTAAGCAATGGAAGGACTTATCTATCACTAGACTTCATGATATCTCTCCAGAGAAACAAATGTCACAAAGGCCCTGAGGTTCTAGAGTTGTGAGTTACTTTGGCCACTTGTTTTTCTTATTATGGTAGCATGTGCTTGTGCCACAGAGGTAAAGCAGATGGTAATGGCTCTTCTTCAATGTCATTTCCACAGATATAATTCTACCAATTTCTGATGTTGAACCATGTTAGTGTCAAGACTTTTTTTAAAAAAAGGATCTTCAACAGAGGAGGTTGTAACACCTACAGAGCAAGCAGTTGCAAGGCTACATCTCCACAAAGGTGTTTGGGAATATAATTACTGCTACATCAAATTGGAGGTATTGGTCCTTGGATTTGATCCTCTGGAGTCTAAATAAATGTTATACTTCCTCTGCCTTCTACCTAGAGAGTTTCTCATACTTTGCAATTCTGAACCATGCTGGTATGTTTGTCATCCTCAAGGTCCTGAATCTTGCCTTACTGATACAACAAATGAGTAAACTTAGACTCAGAAAAGATAAGTGGCCTAGCCAGGTTTACAAAGCCAATGAACAGAGGAATAGAGACTCCAACTCAGGCATTCTGATGTAATATTCTTTCCACTTAATCATATAACTATAACAGGAAAGGCTATCATTTAGGAGAGGGAGTGGAATTATTTTGACTGAAACAGCAAGACACTCTAAGTGGCTTGGGAGCCAGTGTGTGCCAGACCAGTCAAAACACTTCTATTGCCCTACTACTATCTTCCCTTAAACTCTGATGAAGATATCCCAAGGCCCTGAACCCAAGAGCCTTTGGCATATCAATGTTTCCAACCCATGGCCCACAGCCATGATCCTGGGAAGCAACTTTGTGGAATTATATCTGTGGAAATGACATTGAAGAAGAGCCATTACTATCTGCTTTGCTGCTGCACCATAATGGCCAAGGGATCTTTCCATGTGAGAACCTTCCATATGTGTTATTTTCCCAATTAGAAAGGGAGATTTTTGAGAACAGGATCTATCTTATTTTTTTTTCTATTTGTATCCCAAGAGTTAGGCACAGTGCTTTGCACATAGCAAGTGCTTAATAAATACTTTATTCATTCATTCATCCATTCACTCATTCACTCCATGTAATTCCAGAAAAGATAGAACTAGGAGCTTCAATATAAAGAACTACTGTTCTTAATGGAATGGGAAATAATGGTCTCTATCCCTGAGAACATCAAGCAGAGATGAGCAAGGAATGCTCAAAAGATATTTCTGCATGTAATGAGAGGTTTAAATCGACAACATTCATGATACCCTTTAAATTTTGAGATTATATGTTTCTATAATTCTATAATGTACCAACCAATATGGGAGTTTGAAGAATCTAGTGCAATAATGTGAAAGTCCACTAGGGGGAAGGAAAGTTCTTATCTAAAGTATGTTTTTTAAACCAAAGACACTGAAGTTAGTAAGAAGATTTCACATTTATCAAATTTAAAAACATAAAAACTTTCTTTGTCTTGGAAATCAAGTACACAGACAAATTGTCATAGATAAAACTAGTTATTTGATTTCCAATGGCTATCACGGTGTGTTCTGATACAATAGCTTTTTTGTTTTAAGTTATATTTATTCATGTTTTGTTTTGATATCACCTTCATTTATGAATATTTCTGTATCCTCTCCATTACTAATCTTTGCTAAAAATAAAAAAGGGAGAAAAAATTCAGTGAACCAAAAAACACATCACGTATGTTTGGCATTGCATGTAATATTCTACACCCCTAGTATCCCTATAGTACAGCCATAGTACTCACTCTTGTTGGAGACAATTGGGGTTGGACATCCAGGGACCTTCTCCTTAATTCTCCAATGCTTAAGTAGAGCACATGGAGAATTAATTCTACTGATCATTTCAGCACCCAGCTGCTTCCTGCCCTTCATCATCTCCAGAAATCCTCATTCTACAAGATGAAATCAACTCAGAAACTCACATCTCCCAAGATCATTTCCCACCCTGGCTGCAGGACTTTATTATCCCCACATACTAGGCAATATCTTTCCCTTCTACCTGACTTTTATGTGTTGTTCCCCCATTAAACTGTAAATTCTTGAGGGTAAGGACTTTCTTAGGCCTTTCTTTGTATCTCCAACATTTAGCACAGAGTAGGCACTTAATAAATGTTTATTGACTACTCCATCCATTCCTGTAAAAAAGAAAGAAAATAAATCTTCTCAACTCTTCCCTGGCCAATTATACAACATTTTTTTATCCTAACTTTAACCCTTAAGTAGCCTATCTATATATGATGTTGCTCAGAACGTTTGACTATAAAATTCATAACACCTATATTACATGATGCTGTTTAGGAAATTGTAATATCAATTAAGTTGTGTGTCTTTGAGTCATACTAGGTGCTAAACCCCAGGCCCAAACATCTATCTACTAGATGCTAATCCTATGTGGGCTTGAAGTCCTCAGGGTCCTAAGGGGAGTTGCTAAGACCAGAGCCAATAGTAGGAGCCTGAGTTCTGGTTGCTCAGATGACATTTGATGATGGCTAAACAGTGTATAAAAAGAGAGGACAGAACTATTTGCTTGGGGCTCTCACTCTTGGTGCAGTGGTGATGTGGAGACTCTGGGCAGCTGTAATTAAGAGCCCTCCAGCTTGTAAACCTGGATATTGGGACTTTGTTAAACCCTGATAACTATGCATTGAGATTTGAATCAGACAAGGTCTGTCTGTTGATGTTCGTAATTTGTTTGTATTTGCTCTGAAGTTCAGGGTGCTGGCTTTTTCTCTTGAACTAAGTGAATGATATTTGTATGTTTGATTAAATTGAGATTATTAACCCCTTAATGTTACTTTCCTTAGTAAAGCAGATTGAAAGAACCTGTGTTGGCAGCTTTCTGTGTGCCGGTTGTTGGTGGGTCTTACACCCCTGCAGTAGCTGCCACCAGATTGTTGAAACAGCAATGAATTCATTAGTCAGAGATAACAGGCAGATTTTCATGGTATCTTTACAATTAAGTTGGGTTTTCTGATGTCTAATAGCATCTCATACTTACATGAAAGGGATTTGGAGGTTTGAACGTGCTATTTGTACAACATATATTCTAGACCTAGTTCCTGGGGCCTGAGAATTTTCAAATGAACTGAGAAATAAAATGCAACAGAAAAATAATAGAATAGACAATGTGATATAAAATTACTTTGCAATTACATTTTATATGAGCAATGTAGAAAAGTAGATCTAATATTAGATATTTTACCACAAACTTGTAAGGATGTTGTCTCCAATAACCTGGGCAGTGCTAAATGCCTTCAGTTATATTTAATTGGCCAAAGATTTTTCTGGCCTACATGTGCAAGGAGAAAGCCCCAAACTTATTCAGTCTATCTGGTCTAATATAGACATTCAGGTGGTTTAGTCAAAAGATGATGTACTTGTAAACAGAAATAAGTTTGAATCCTGCTTCAAACATTTACTAGTTATGTGACTCTGGCCTCATCTCTCTCATCCTCTTCACCTGTCATAAGTTATCAATATGTAAAACAGGGATAGTAATACTTACTTCGCCAGGATGGTATGATCAAATGAAACAATATATGAAAGATGCTTTACAAACATTTAAGTGCTACTTATTGCTATTACACCCCCCCCACCCCATAGTACTATTTTGTGGAAGAAAAACCATTGTTCCCTTCTTTTAAGAGAAGTTGGGTAACTAGATTTCACCTAATAACATTAGCCTTCCTAAAGTCTTCCCAATATGAAAGAGTAAGTAATGATGGAAATACTCCTATCTTCATGCACAAGTATAATCTGAGTAGTCATGGAAGGATGGCCTTCAGAAAGGAAATAAGAGCTGTACCTTAAAAGATGGGTAGGAATAAGATGAACAAGGGTAAAATTAAACTACAAATCTTTTAAAGAATGAGATTTAGGAAAAAACAAACACTTTTATCTGACATTCCATTAAGTGAAATTCTACATTAACCAACACTTCCACATAACAATCTATCTGTGAATCCATGTGTATTTATTGAGCATCTGCTATATGTCAAACTGTCTAAATTTTACCACCAGAACAGCTTTGAGGGATTAGCAGTGGCACAGATGGATGGGGGCAACACTTGTGCTTAAACAAATTTTGGGTCATGGTGTTGTGAGCACAGATTCAACAGACCAGCTGTGTCAGCTTTATAGCCTCTTCCCATGAATTGTGACCTCTTTTTATGTGATCAGAATCATAAAATTATAGCATCTCAGAGTTGGAAGGACCTCAGAGGCCATTTAGTCAGAACTATACTGGAAAGTGAATCTTTTCAAGAACATATCCAACAAATAATCATGTAGATTTCCCTTGAGGAATTCTAATAAGTGGTGATCCACTATATCCCAAGACCATCTGTGACATTTTTGCACAAGGAAAATGATCAAATAATTAACAAAGTAGTCATTATCTCTCTAGCTTATTACCCTAATCTCAATGTACAACACTAAGAAAAACTGAATAAATCTTAGGCATGGCTTTAATCTGTGTTTCCCCAAAAAGAGCAATAAGGTCCATATTCTCACATATTATTATTCAATCAAAAAATTACTTTCACTCCTGGTCCCACCAACTGCTAGGCCCTTTTTCTTACAGGTTACCTTCCATCTACCCTCTATGGATCTTGTTATCTGCATCATTAGAATGTAAGTTCTTTGAAGGTAGGAACTATTAATTGACTTTTTGTATCCCTAATGCTTAGCACAGTGCCTGATATATAGTTAGCCATTAATAATTACTTCATGGTTAATTAAATGTTGATTTATTGACTAATTTACTAAGCTTCTACTATTTGCCAGACACTATGCTAGGTGCTATAGATACTGAAAAATTAAACAGACAAATTGATAATTATATATAGAATGAGTGAAAAATTATAAGGCATTTTAGAGAGTGATAGTGCTAACTAGTAGGAAAATTTCAGGAGGGTTCATGCAGAAAATGATGCTTGGGCTCAGTCTCAAAGAAACCTTGGAGACTAGAAGGATGGTAATGTCCTCAACAGAAATATGGATGTTTAGAAGATGAATGGGGGTGGGGGGCAGGTAGGTGCAGTGAGTAGAGCACCGGCCCTGGAGTCAGGAGGACCTGAATTCAAATCCAGGCTCAGACACTTGACACACTTACTAGCTATGTAACCTTGGGCCAGTCACTTAACCCCAATTGCCCTGCCTTCTCCCCTCCAAAAAAAGAAGAATGGGGTGGGGGTGGGGTCAGCCAATAACTTTTATTTTCAATATGTCGAATATGAGATGTCCAAAGTACATCCAGTTTAAAATATCTAATAGGCAATTAATAATGGAGTAGACCTCAGAAGAATGACTAGAGCTGGATATAATTGTGGTAATTGAACCAATGGGAGCTGTTGAAGGAGCGGAGTGAGAAGTCATAGGGAGAAAAAGGAAAAGTCCTCAAGATTTGGGGCACACTTCAAGTTACGGATGATTTGCTAGCACAGGAAATTTATAAGGAATAGTCTTACAGATAGTAGGAGAAACAGAAGAAAGTAGTGTCTTAAAAATCCAAAGAAGAGAAAGGGCCCAGGAGTTGAGGGTGGTCAACAGAGCCAAATGCTGCAGAGATGTCAAGAAAGATGAAGATTGGGAAAGAACCATAAGCATTGACAGTTGAGATGATTGGTTACTTTTAGAGGGAAGATTTCATTGGGGGGTGAAATCAGAAACCAGATTGCAAAGGGTTTAGGAGTGAGAGAAAGTCAAGGTAATATGTAGAAAGCATTTTTCAAGAGTTGGGTTGAGAATATAATGAGACATAAAGGAATATGCTTCAGGAATGACAGGGTATTGAAAAAGGATTTTTTGTTTGGCTTTTCTTCTTTTTTTATGATGATTGGAGATACATTGGGATGTTTGCAGGAACCTGGAAAAGAATTAGTATATATGGAGAAATTGAAGAATAAAAAGATTTAAAGAGATTTACAGATGAATTCCACCAACTATATTTAGAATAATTAATAACTATAATAAATGTATTCTTAAAATGCAAATACAAAAACTATCACCCTCCTTTAGTAGACAAATAAAGTCTTGATACTTAAATTAATAAAACATAAAGAAAAAAATCAGAACTATAGACAATATCATTAATGAACATTTATTTAAAATTTTAAATCAACTCTTAAGACTACAGAAGTATATCTAAAAATGTTATTTAAAAATGAAGTTAGATTTATCCCAAGGGTATAAATATTGGGAAAACAAAAAAATGTATTTGATCATATTAAATCATCATCCATAACTTGAAGTGTGCCCCAAATCTTTGAGAACTTTTCCTTTCTCTCTCTACGACTTCTCACTCAGCTCCTTCAACAGCTCCCATTGGTTCAATTATCACAATTATATCCAGCTCCAGTCATTCTTCTGAGGTCTACTCCACTATTAATTGCCTGTTAGATATTTTAAACTGGATGTACTTTGGACATCTCATATTCAACATACTGAAAACATAAGTTATTAACTGACCCCACCCCCACCCCATTCTTCTTCCAAACATCCATATTTCTGTTGGGGACACCACCATCCTTCTAGTCTCCAAGGTTTTCTTTGAGACTGAGCCCAAGCATCATTTTCTGCATGAACCCTCCTGAAATTTGCCTACTAGTTAGTACTATCTCTCTCTAAAATGCCTTGTAATTTTTCACTCATTCTATCATATTAAAAACAAAATATGCCAAGTCACATGGTCATATCAATAAATGCAGAAAGTTGAACATTTTCCACACTAATTTATACTTTTTAAAAATATTCTGCATAGGCATATGAGGACCATTTCATATTATGCATAGACATATGTATGTATGTATACATGATACCTATTTCATGATATGTATGTCCATATGTGTACATGAGGCCTACCTAATCTGTATGTGCACACACACTCACATAAATACTAACCCAAATCTAACCTTATTTACAATGGGAAAAATTAGAAATGTTCTCAATAAACACTGGAGTAAAACAAGAATGTTCCCTTTCCTTACTCTTATTAATATAGTTCTAGAAATGCTAGTAATAACAACATGACAAGATGTATTAGGAGGGCAGAGTTTATAATCTCAAAGAGGATCATACATATGTCTGAAAGGTTCAGAACTGCTGGATATAAGAAATTCTCAAGATAAGAGGCAGAAGAATCAAAGCATATATTTAGGCTCCACAGTAACCAACCCATGAACCAGCATCCCCATTTTGACATATTGATCAAAAGCTTCCAGGCCCAATAAGTACGCCGCACAAGAGTAACCAGGAGGCCACAGAGAAGCATGATGGTGTACAGCAAAATCATATACATGCTTCCCCTCTATGGTAAAAAGATTACCCACTGGCCTCAAGTCCTTGTTCAGCTTCCTCCCGTAGGTCAGCTCTGCTACCGGCAGCTCCTGCTTCAGCTTCGGCTGTGGCTGTAGCTGTAGCAGCCTCTGGCTCCAACGGAAGCTGTTTTTAACCATCTGGCTTCTGCGGGGGTGTAAGGTACGCTGGGGAAAGCACAGGTTCTTTCAATCTGCTTAAGCAAGGTGAAGGGGTTGACCAGGGAAGCACAGGTTCTTTCGATCAGCTTAAGCAAGGGAAGCAAGGTGAAGGGGCCGACAAGCTTACTCCAGTCCAACATACAAACAGCGTTCAGTTCAGGGGAAAAAGCCAAACTAGTCAAGGGCACTTGTTGACTAAGTGCTAAGGAGCCCATTTTTGGTTACCAACACACAAGAGAAAGAAAATGAGGGAATAAGCAGAAGCAATAAAGAAATAAAGCTACCTCTCCTTGTTAATAATATTATTAGTTAATTATAAATCCCTAGAGAATAAACAAATAAAGTGAAAACATCAATAGTTTCAGTAAAGTAGTAGGATTCAAAATAAACTCGCAATAATCAATAGCATTTCCATTTAGAAATAACAAAAATCAGTAATAAATAATAGAAAGGGAACTCCCATTCAAACTAACCACAAAATACATACCCATATAGATATAATTACAAAATACACAAAGAAATGAAAAATTTAAATAACATGACTAGGTTGTGAAAATGCAATAAAAATATACTACTAAAGAATTTACAGATTTTAGTGGTATACAAATCAAATTACTAGGGGATGTTTGTAGAGATGAACAAAAAAATAACAAAATTTAATTAGAGAAACAAGAGATCTAGAATCTCAAGGGCAATGAGAATGGAAAATCGGTGGAGCCAACTAGACAGTATCAAAAAACAATTGAACTTAATAACTCAGTGTTCAATAAACCTAAGAATACCAATCTGTCAGGGAAAGACTATTTAACAAGTGCTGGAAAAAACTGGAAAGTATTTAGATAGAAATTATATTCAGACTAACATATTCCACCATAGACCACAATAAACTCAAAGTGAATATGCAACTATGATATTAAAAGCTATATCATAAGACAGTGAGAAGCAAACCAGATCTAGTACCTTTTAACTACGGCTCATAGGAGAAACTTTAAATAAAAGAGAAATGGAGGAAAGTTCACAAATGATGAAATAGATCACTTTTACTACATAAAATAGAGTGGAATAAAAACAGTGTAAAAACAGTCCCACAATCTTATATGTCTTCTTTTCAGATATATAGTGAGGAGCAATGCTGAAAAGCAATTATATCTAACATCTATTCAGAACCTCCCCTTCCTTCTTATCCTTACCTCCTTATACTTTAGCTATATTGGAATACTCGATAGTCAGTGAATGTACTTGGAAGCTAAGGAAATATGAACTCCTTCTTTTAACATAATTTGTTATCAATTTTCAGCCATCAAATATAATTCATTGGTTCCATTCATTAATCAATAAAAGTCCTTCTTTTCTCAAGGCATTTTGCTATAGAGTTCTGACATGAGCATGAAATATTATCAGTGACCTTATAGCTAAATCTGGGAGGTATAGAAATAGATTTCATGCAAAGTGGACTACAATAAAGGCCACGGATATATCCAGAAAAGTAATCCAAGAAAAATTGAAAATAAAGAGAGCATATTCAGCTGGAAGGATAAGGGATGGCTTCATAAAGGATGGAGCTCTCAGATAGGCTTTAAATGGAAAGAATTTCAATAGCTATAAAGACAGAATGCATTCTAGAAATGATGTATGGCCTGTATTAGTGTATCATAGTAGGAAAGTACGTGATAATTTCAGGAGGCAGTATTCCAGCATTGATTCATCCAGTACAGTATGAAGGGTTTGGAGAAGATTGTGAAGAGTCTTAAATGCCATGCTAAGGAGTTTTATATCTTATCCTGTATCTGGAGTTAGATAATTATTTTTGAAGAGGTTAATAATATATTTGGATATGGGTAGTAGTGATAATGATTTGCCAGTTCTCTGAAAGATAAATTAGAAAAGGAAAATATCAGATTAAATAGACTAATTAAAAGGAATGGCAGGGCATAGCTAGTTACCATAGCACTCTGATGTGTAATTCTGACTAGTTCTTTTCCTTAAAAGGCCTTGAAATGGTCCTGGAGAATTGAGTGCTACTGGGCCATTGATGTAGCTTCTTGATCACATGACTACAAAAACGGTCAAAGGTATGAGGAGCTCTAACTGCTCCCTAGGGCTTCTGACTGACAGACTATCACAGGCATCTCAGAAGCATGGAAACTGTACTGAACAAAATAGAGACTACATCTTCTAGCAACATCCTTTCTCTCCTCTGGCTATATAAACTTCCTTTTGTTAACTGCTAAATGTTTCATGAGTCAGCAACAACAAGCATTGATTAAATGCCTGCAGTGTGCCAGGAACATGAGTGTCTCACTTCATTTCATTCTTGAACCTGAGGTACTTGACCAGCCTTGATCAGGCCTGGCCTACTACAGAAGGCTACTACAAGAGTCCAATTAAGAATAAATGAGGCTCTAAATTATGATGATAGCACTACGAAAAACATGCTGATGCTATTAATAGAATTATGGAAGTTGAAGAATGGGCAACTTTGGGGAGTTGATGAATTGAATCTTCTAGCCATATCTAAAAGGAAAGAGAAAAAAATGGATTAGGAAAAATCACAATTAACTACTAATCTTCACTATGCAAAATAATTTCTTTATCGCTCTTAATACATAGTACTCTTAAGTACTATAGATTTGTCATACATTTTTTTCTTTTAAAAATACTAAACCTCTTAAATAATTTTAGTGCTGCCTAATTCCTAAAAATTGAAGCATATGACTAATAACTTCCTTTATAATTCCTAATAGCTAAATTACTATTATTATGCAAAGACCTACAATAGATGGTTACACGGATTGTTAAATAACTGCTTTTTTGCAAACCACAATCATTTTCCTTTATTAGATGAAAGATTTCATAATTTAAGGAAGATGAGAAACCTATAAGTCATGCTTTCAAATAAGGAACATGGATATTGGAAACATTAAATCCCCCCATAAAAATGTTAAGGCATCATTAAATTAGGTTCAGATTAATACTATCCAGTCAACTCTAGATAGATATCTTCTGCAGGAGGCTGAAACAATACCTAGTGATCTAAGATGTAAAGGATTCTACTATAGGGAATTTATAAACCCACAAAACAAAAATGTATCATTCAAAGCCTCTTTTAATAGTGCATGCCTTAGGTGAAAGCAAGCCCATTTAAAAATACCCTTCCTTTTTGTATCCCTTTGCTTTGATGTTGCCTATCATTAAATCTGTTCTTTCGGTTGAGTTGACCCAAAGTGAATAACAAATTCATTTGGATTAAAGCAGGATGTGCGATTCCAGGTTTGGGTACCATGTTGTACCTGCATAAAAATAGATACATAAAATTAACACACAAACCAGCAAATGACAATTCTATAGCAAAATATCAGCATTTTAAAAATCACAATTAAAATAAACGTTCATTTTGGAAAGTTGTTCTACATTACTTTCAAGTTTTTACAAACTTCTCTAAAGTTGACATTGGACTCTCATCTTTGTTTGGAAAAGGATTTCAAGAAAATTTCCTCTTCCAAAAAATTCTGAAGAGTACTGAAATGCCATTTTCCCATAATAAAAAATACTAATTCTGTTTTTTCTATAGTTATTATGATTTGAAGCTACTCACTCAATGAAAATATTTAGACAGAGATTTTAAGTACTGTGCTAAATAACAAACAAATTTAAACCTATGATACCACTTCACAGAAGATTTTTTTTTCTCAAGTCCACAAGTATTTAGTAAGCAGCTACTGTTTATCAGGTATTGGGCTAAGTGCTAGGGATACAAAAAAAGTAAAAACAATCCTTGCCCTCAAGGAGCTCATGATCTAATAGGTACTATGTAATATATATGTCAGAATAATATAACATTAATATATTATCCAATGTGAAAATAACTATATACATAGACAACATATACAGGATAAAGTAGAGATAATCACAGGGTAAAGGCACTGACACTAAGAGGAACCATGAAAGACCTCTTGCAAAAGTCAGGATTTTGTATTCCTTGAAGGGAGCTGGGAAGTCATGACACAGAGATTAGGAAGGAGAATATTCCTGATGAGAACAGCCAGTGAAAATGCTTGGGATTGAGAGATGAAGTATCATGTTCCAGGAACAGCAAAGGAGGCCAGTGTTCTTGATTATTTTAATATAGGGCAATATGAATTATAGGGGAGTAAGGTATAAAAAGTCTGAAAAGTTAGGAAGTGGCCAGCCTATGAAGGACTTTGAAAGTAAAACAAAAGACTTTATAATTGATCCTAGAGGCAATGAGGAGCCACTGGATTATCTTGATTAGAAGGCTGATATAGTCAGAGCTGTATTTTAAATCAATTTGACAAATAAGAAGAGGATGAACTGGAGTGGAGAGAGAATTGGGGCAGGGATATCAGCCAGGAGGCTATTACAATAGTCCAGGCATGGAGAGATGGGGCCTGGATCAGGGTGGTGGCAATATCTGAGTAGGAAAAGAGTCATATGTGAAGGACATTGCAAAGATAGACTCAACAGCAGTTGGCACAGATTGGATACACAGAGTAAGAGAGAATGAAGAAGAAAGAAAAGGCAAATCAATCTTGTAACACTGTTCTGCAATAAATTGTGAGGAAAAATGATAATACAAGTAGCAGGTAAATTGAGATCTTACCAAATTCTTTATTTTATGTTTGCAACTTTAAGAAGTTGCAAAATACCCAGTGAAGCATCATGACAGTAGAGACAACAAATGGATACATTAAATAATGAAATGGAAAGTATTTTAGCAAATTATAAAAAGCAAGTTATGTGTGAATGGAAAATGAAAAACTTTTCCTAAATGATTCCTCTTTCACAGGAAAAGAATATTAAAGGATTTGATCAAAATAATTAAAATTAGAAGAGAGAATGTTATAACAATAAAATAAATATTAGGCTAATTAAACATTTTATTCATTCATTAATAAATTCAACAAATATTTATTGAATATATAGGATGAGTACAGCAGAGTAGAGCCTTAACTAAGACAGAGTGACCACAGCTTTCCCCATGGTACCAAATTTAGAAGAAACTGTTTACACATGTAGTCTATCAGCAGCATAGGAATCATAAAGCTTAACACCTTTTTAGCACAGATAACTGGGTACAAAGGAATCACTAACCATAGAGATCAAAGACGGATTTGTGAAATAAGTGGCCATTGAACTGAAATCAGAGACAAAGATGTTAAACTTAATATTCTAAAGCCAAGATTGTGAAAAAAATATACAATTCACAACCTCACTCTTTCCACATCCCAATAAAAATGCTATGTAGCTGAAGAAAATAAAATTGTGAATTCCATCACATTTTCAGTCATTCCATAGAGTGCTGGTCTTAGAGTCAGGAAGACCTGAGTTCAAAACTGGACTCAAACATTTACTGTCTGTGTGACACCAGGCAAATCACTTAATCTCTGCCTGCCTCAGTTTCTTCATATGTAAAATGGGGTTAATAACAGTATCTATCTCCCTTCCTCCTAATTTCTCTCTTACTGTCCAACATTCCACTTTTTGGCTTTAAAAGTTCTTCATAACTTGGACATTTCCTACCTTTCCAGTCTTCTTACACCCTTCACACACTCTAAGATGCATTGATGCTGGCCTCTTTATTGTTCCTGGAATGTGATAATCCATCTCCTGATGCCACTCATTTACACTGACTATCCCTCTTCATCTCCACCTATTGAATTCCCTGATTTCCTTCAAATCTCTGCTAATGTCTCACTAAAGCTTTCTGTAAGAAGCCTTACCTATTTTCTTTATGCCTTTGTCATCCCTCTGTGATTATCTCAAATGTATCTGATCTTGTCCATATATTGCTTATATTTTGGTGTTCATATGTTGTCCCCCTCATTAGACTGTGAGCTTCTTAACTGCATGGACTCATTTTTTCCTTTACTTGTGCTTTGCACAGTTCCTGGCACATAGTAGGTGCTTAATAAATGATACTTGACTGACTGGCTACCTCCCATGAGCATAAAATGAGATATTACTAAAGTGCTTTGCAGGAATGTGCCTGTAAATCATTAATAACTGCTCTTCAGAAAGAAAAAAAAGTCCATATATATAATACTTTTAAGTTTTATCTGTAATATTAATATGTTCTCCATCACTTTCTTAAGTTGAGATAATCAACAACAACAAAATAAGCCCTGCTTTGTAGCATTTGCCAAATCTCCGGATTGTAAATGCTCACATAGAAAACTTAACAATTGGTTCTTACAAGCCTGTTCAAACAGGCTTGAGTATACGCCTAGTACTTTGCAAACTTTAAAGTGAAATATAAAGGATAACTATTATTATTTGAAAGCAAAATTATATTTGATGTAAAGACTTTCACATAGAAACATAGGCTTTATGTTATTGTTTTTAAATGAAAGTATAGTTAGAGAATGATGTATATCAGCTGAGTAAGATATTTTGAGTAAGGAGGTATCAATGTAACTCTTGCTGTGACTCTAATGATGCCTTAAAGGCTATATGTATTATTTGTGTATGCTAAACAATCATTGACTCTATTCCTTTCCCTATGATTTATGGGCTTCTAAGTGTGTTTCCCATTAAAAGATTGTTGAATTGGAACTGGAAAAGGATCTCAACTGTCAAAGACAAATGCTCTTTGATAATTGTATTTGTCAGCTGCTTTATATAATCTGATCTCACAGATAGTCACTGAGACATGATTCAATCCTTTATTCTTTCTGGGACATATTCTTGTGTTCCCATGGGACTACTTGCTTATCTGCTTTCAAGACTCTTCTCATTTATGTTTTTTTTTGCATGAAAAAATTACAACCTCTGTGTCTTTGGTAAAGCCTTTCTTTTAAACTTTACTCATGTACTCCTGCATCAGGCTAATTGCTACTTTCTTAATTCTGGTCCAGAATTCTATGATTTTAGAACACAATGGTAGAAATTTCTTGACTTTCAAATACTTGGGCAATTCCTTTTGAGGTCAAACACTAAACTCAGATTTTTTCATGGGAATTCCAGGAAAAGCCCTGGGATATATTTAAGAATTATATCACTCTTTATTTGGAATGCTATGTTGCAGGATTTTAAAGACCTAGAGTTTGTGTGATTCTCTAAATGTCATCGTGTTTTGTGTTCATGATCCCAAGCATTGAGAGCTCAGAAGTCTGTGTTGGAAAATAGTATTAATTTGTTTAAATACATAATAACTTCCAGGCAATGATTTTAAAAATATGTACAAGATGATAGAATCAGATTAAATCTGTGTGCTTCAGAATCTGTCTTCCATAATGCCTTTTCACTAAACAAATCTCCTTGTCTTTCAAAGAGAAGTCATTTTTCAGTCATGTCTAACTCTTCATGACCCCATTAGGAGTTGTCTTGGTAAACTTGCCCTTTCCTTCTCCAGCTCATTTTACAGATGAGGAAACCAAGACAAGCAAAGTTAAGTAGCTTGTCCACGGTCACACAGCTAGAAAGTATCTGAAGCTGAATTTGAACTCAGGAAGGTAAGTCTTCCTGACTCCAAGCTGGGCATTCTATCCACTGCCCCACCTGGCTGCCCAGTGCATTACTGATTGATTTGGCCTCTTTACCTTGAGTTTGAAGATTTTGAGGCTCTTGATTGTCCTGGCTATACTGAGAGATCTGATGAAAAGCAGATTTTCACTAATAGCAATGAAGTATGGAACAATAGCCCTGAGATGACTACTTTAGAACCTCACAGTAATGTTACTTAATACATTCCTGATCTTGCCATCATCTTTGATTTCTTACTTTCCCTTGCCCTACATATCCAGTCACTTGCCAAAATTTGTCATTTCTATCTCCACAATATGTCCCTTATATGTGCCATTCACTTCACTCACAGTCATCACCCAGGTTCAGGCTCTCTTCATCTCTTGACTAGACAATTGAAAGAGACTTCTAATTAGTCCACAACTCAAGTCTTTCCCTATTCCAATCCATCCTCCACACAACTACCAAAGTGATATTCCTAAAGTGCAAGTCTGACCATGTCACTGCCCTACACAATGAAGTATGGTGGTCTCCTCTCAATTCTAGTATCAGATACGCACTTCTTTGTTTGCCATTTAAAGTCCTTCACCAAGTGGCACCAATCTACCTTTCTAGCCTTACGAACATTAGTCCTTTTGGCACATTCTACAGTCCTGCTAATTTGGCCTTCTTGGATTTCCTCTTCTATACCACTCAATTTTCTATTTCTATGTCTTTACACTTGACATCTCCCATGCCTTGCACATCCTTCCCTCTTCCCTCTGCCTCTTAGCATCCCAAGCTATTCTCCAATACTCAGCTCATGTATCACCCTCTACATGAAGTGTTTCCTTATTTCTGCACCTACTAGTACCTTCACCCACCAACCACCATCTATTTCATATATGCATAAGTGTGTGCACGCGCGCGCGCGTGTGTGTGTGTGTACTTATTTGGTTGTCTATTTACTTATATGCATGTGTCCCAATAGAACATACATTTATTGAGGGCGTGAGTTTTACCTTTATATCTTCAGCAATATAGAATACTATTTGGAACATAGTGAGCACTGAAACAATGCTGGTTTGTTGATTGATATGTCAGCTGCACCCTGAGGAAGATCTTATGTTATGGTAGGGGAGAAACTGAATTTTCTACCTTGGGGCAGGGGAGGGGGACTTACAACTATACCCACCTTTGCATTAAAGTCACTGAGGGTCAAATTGATCTCACAGTTGCCCTATGTCTTTCCTAACTGCAACAAATATCTCATAAGCTACATTCATTTCATGATAATCTATTTTCAAATGTTATGATATGAGGAGGCTATATTTCTCATGAAAAGTTTTTTCCTGATGCCTTTGGACACAGAAAAACACAACTCTATAAGCTCCTTCATTTGTTATTCAGCTATAAGTTGGATGGAAAGGACCCATAGTCTTTAAGGTGTTGCATTTGTGATGTGATCCATTTGATAATGCCAAGGACTTTGGTGGTGATAACTTTCTTTTCTGAATCTTTAGCAGCCACAACTGCTGAAGAAACAGGTGCTACCTCTCCTGCAGAAGCAGTGGCTCAGCCACAGATCCACAAGGGGTGACTCCCTGGAGGATGGCTCCTGAGGCTTTATTGATAGCAAGGCAGGTGGTCTGTGGACATGGCTATTCACAAGGCTCTTGGGCTCAGGGTGTCTCCATAGGATCTGAAGGGAGGTAATGGTTGAGATGGCATTGGTAACTTGACTTTCCTGGCATTGTTGTTCCTTCATGGTACCTTGCTGCTTCAGCTATTCTGACTTCCCTTCCCTGCAGATTACAACTGGTTAATCGGGGGTAGGCACGGGTAATCTCTTCTCTACCAGGAGTGACTGTCCGGGGTGATGACTGCAAAGCGTAAGTTTAAAGCAGGGCTAGTATTCTTGGGGAGCTAGTATATTGCTATTCCTCAGAGTTCTACACTTACATACCTAATTACATACATAATTGGTCAGCAGATAGTGGTGGTGGTGTTAAAGATGGTGGACTTATTTTCCACTTTGGTTGCTTTCCATGGTGATGACTCTGAAGGACAGTGGGGCTAGTGTTGGCAGGGGGCACCACTATTGCCAACATACTTGAGCTCAGGGTCCTGGGCTATCGCCATCTGGATTGGGGGAGACAGTGATAGTGATTGTTTGACTCGCCTCTCACAGGCCACCTCTTATGTTTGCCTTTGTGGTGCCTTGGTGCTTCAGCTAGGCTAATTTGCTGCCAAGTGGGTGGACACTTTCTATATCATGCAACAAATACAGTACATAATGATAGAAAAGGGGTCCAATGACTAACAATGTAGAACTAGAAGTTTCCTCCATTCCCACTAATTCTCAAAACAAAGGAGAAAAGAGGAGTTATAATAGACAAAGATCAATTACAACTGTCTCCACAAAACAAGAAAGCAAGAAACTCAACAAGGTAGCAACCTGATGAATTGATAGGGTGGGATATTATGCAACCAAGATTAGGAGAGAAGAAGAAAACTGAGAAAGAATTTTTACAATCAATGTCTCTGATAAAGGTCTCATTTCTAAAATATGTAGAGAACTGAGTCAAATTTATAAGAATATGTCATTCTTTAATTGATTAATGGTCAAAGGATATAAACAGGCAGTTTTCAGAGGAAGAAATTAAAGCTATCTAGAGTCATATGAAAAAATGCCCTAAATCACTATTGATTAGAGAAATGCAAATCAAAACAACTCTGAGATACCACCTCACACCTATCAGATTGGCTAACATAAGAAAACAGGAAAATGATATATGCTGGAGAAGATGTGGGAAAATTGGAACACTAATACATTGTTGATGGAGTTGTGAACTGATCCAACCATTCTGGAGAGCAATTTGGAACAATGCCCAAAGGGCTATAAAATATGCATACCTTTTGACCCAGCAATACCACTTCTAGCTCTGTATCCCAAAGAGATCATACAAATGGGAAAAGGACCCATATGTACAAAGATATTTACAGCAGCTCTTTTAGTGGTGGCAAAGAATTGGAAATTGAAGGGATGCCCATCAGTTGGGGAATGGATGAATAAGTTGAGATATATGAATGTTATGGAATACCATTGTGCTATAAGAAATGATGAGCAGGTGGACTTCAGAAAAGCCTGGAAAGACTTATATGAACAGATGCCAAATGAAGTGAGCAGAACCAGGAGAACATTGTACAGAGTAACAGCCACATTGTGTGATGACTAATTTTGATAGACATCTCTTCTTAGCAATGCAAGGATCAAGGACAGCTCCAAAAGAGTCATGAAAGAAAATGCTGTCAACATCCAGAAAAAATAATTATGGATTCTGAATGCAAATCAAAGCATATTTTTTGCTCTCTTTTTTTTTCTTTCTTCTTTCTCATGGTTTCTCCCACTGGTTCAAATTTTTCTTTACAGTGTAACTAATGCAAAGATAGGTGTAATATGAATGTATACGTAGAGGGGTGGGGAGAGAGGAGAGATTGGGACAAAATTTAGAACTTAAAATCTTACGGAAGTGAAAGTAGAAAACTAAAAATAAATAAAGTTAATAAAAAATTAAAAAATAAAATATATTTTAGCTGTTATTACCTTGAGATCCCAAGATTTGATCTTTCCCTATTCGCTTTCAGTTCTACAAATTTGTGCTTTTCAATGTCCATTTTCAAGCCTATCAATACACTATAGTTTGTTCTATTGTTTAAGAAAAAAAAAAGGAAAAGAAACCCAGTGAGGAACATTAAGCCTTAGCACTCACTCAGCACCCCTTCTTCACTAAACTCTAAACTCTGGTAGGACATGCATTCTGACCCACTAGCATATGCTTTGAGGCCCATTCAGGGATTTGCCCTTGGCTACAATATGTATTAGCACATCCAACAGCTGCCCTTTCCCAAAATTCTGTTGTAATAACCAGTGGCCTCATTTTTTTTCCCAGTCAGCTATGGAGAACTGAGAGGTATAGGACAGGGTATAGTGCTATTTGGATCAACCCTTTGGTTATGGAACCCCAAGGCAACTGACAGTTTGGGGGAAAATGGCACCAGTAAGTCTTTACTTTTTAAAGAAAATATTCTCAAGGACATAGTTTCCGAGTATTTGGAAATGCTAGGGTTCATCACTAAGAGCAAGGAAAAATCATACCACCTTGACTTCATTTCCAAAATTTCAGAGAGACCGTGGAACCAACTTGTGAGCTCTGGCAGAGAAATGCTGTGTTCTTAGAATACCTAAATTTCAGCAAGACACTTGTTAAAGTTTCACTCTATGATGTGGGGCAAGCTAGAGAGATGGTACATATCCCATAGGTAGATTTGGGACTGACTGAATTATGAGATCTAAAAAGTCATCATTCATGTTAAGTTGCAGGACAATGGAATGTCTCCCTGTCCTTGTCCTTGTACTCCTCCCTCTCTTTTTCAGTGAATGGGATGAAGAATTAGGTAATATGTATATGAAGCAGATATATATCATAAAGCTGACAGGGTTAGATAATGCATAGCATAACATCAGGATCTCAAAAAAATATCTGACAGGATTGAATGATGGGATTTGTTGAATAAAATTACATTATATTGTGAAATGTCTTTTTAAAAAGAATGTTACCCAAAAAAGAATCCACTAGTACTAGATGAAGAAGGCATTACTAGACAACAATTTGTAAAAATAGACAGATAGATATAGATAGATAGATAGGTAGGCAGACAGATAGATAGATAGATAGATAGATAGATAGATAGATAGATAGACAAAAATTAAAAAACCCTAAAGGTTTTACGGGAGTGTGAACTCAAATTGAGTGAACAGTAAGAGAGGATACATGTACGGAACAAGTGAAGTTATAATCTCACTTAACTCTGACCATTTCAGATGAAATTTGGAGAGGTGTGTGTGCGTGCGTGTGTGTGTGTGTGTGTGTGTATTTAATGGGGACCACTTTTTAATAAGAATACTGACAAACTGGAACAGTTCCCAAGAGGTGATACCAGGTCATGTTTTAACATTAATTTTGAGTAGGGTAGAGCAATTTGATTTCTGTACACACACACACACACACACACACACACACACATACATACACACACACTATACAAAACCTTAAGAGAAAAAGGTAACAGATAGCTAGAGCATACCATTGTTATGAAATACATATGTATATGTATATACACATATATACATATATTTGAAGATCTCCAGCATGTTGAATGGGGCATTTATCTAAGATTATGAAAGAACCTAGAAAAGAATCATACAGAATAATTGTCCTATACAGAGACAGAGGGCATTCCCCAATTAATCTAATAAGAAATACATTGAAGTATTTAAGAAAAATTCATTAGAAATTTTTCCCATCATTCTAGTACAACAAATTTTGGGATTCTAGTGTGTTACCCAATGATAGCTAACTCAGTTTGTGTCATCTCTAAATCTTCTAAACATGCTATTTATGTCTTCATTGATTAAATGAAGTAATTGATTAAAAATGGACACTAGAAGAGGATGATGAATTCTTAAGGGTATCGTAATGGTATCCTCCATCTAGGTTGACACTAATCCTTCATTGACACTGAGGATAAATTCAACCAGTTACAATACCTATTTCAGGGTTAAGTACCAGAGGATTCTGGCCTCTGAAGACAGGAATCTTAAATCCTCACTTCTCACACTCTAGATCTTCACACACCCCCTCTAGAGCCCTGGAAATATCAGTCAAAGCTTAGACATGACAGAGGTACAGGAAATCTCCAAAATAAATTCTAGGGAAGTACTCAATGTACAAAGTAGGTAAAATATAGGCCAGCTATTTATTTCCACAAAACACAAAAGAAATATTTGACACACTAAGGATGCATAAGTGTACATTAACAAAAACTAAAAAAAAATAAGACAGCAATGCATAATTCCTTTTTATATACTCTTGGGAGGCTGATACTTATCAGAGAATTATATAATAAATCCACCTCTTATGTGACTGAAGAGTACATCAGTGTGCTGGACAATATATTCCCCCTATGGAAGAAATTAAGAAGACTTTGAGCATGTAGTAGACAGCAATCTCTTTGATTTGCCCTTGTTGTGGAACTTGGTGTCTTCAAAAGACCTTAACTGGATTCCAGTGCTCTCACGGTTGCACCTCTTATCTTGGTTTAACTACTTGTCTGACAGTTTTTGTTGAAATATTGCTGTAAGGACACAGGCTTTGAACCTTCCCCATCTGAAGTCAACATACAATATATTATCACACTGATATCAGAGGACATGGATTCAAATCTTGACTATTATTATGTGTCACTAAGCAAGTGACCTTTCTTTATCAGGCCTCCAAATGAAGAAATTTGCCTAGATTACCCCTAAGTAACTTATTCTAATAACAAGGTAAGGTAAGAAGTGAGGGTACTTTTTACTTTTTTTTTTTTGATGTTGTTCAGATATGTGATTTCATTGGTATATAGAACTTCCAGAATTAAAAGTCCCTCCACAAATGCAGATAACCAACTGGTTTGCAAATTTGTAGTATTAAAGGGTTGCCTAGGGCCCTGAGAAATTAAATGACTTGCTTATACTCACAAAGTCAGTATGTGTCAGAGAGACATCTTTCTGACTGCAAGAGCAGTACTTTATCGATTATGTAATGATGCTTCTCATAGCCATCATTAATTTTAAATGAGGAAACTGAGTCAATGAGATTTTTCATGCTTTAACCAATGCTAGCTAAAATGAGAAGTTTTCAGATTTCAAATCCAATGTTCTCCTTACTACATAATACCAATGTTAGATATATATAGAGGGAGAGAAATTATTTTTTGTAATACTAGTCCATTTTTTAAAAATTGTTATAAATTGGCTTTAAATTCTTAATATAAATATCATAGGGATTATGAGGGCACCAAACATGCTACGTTTTCAGCATATATGGTAAGGCTTACAACATAAGCCCTTTTCCCTCCCCATGCCACCAGGGTTGTGGCCAGAGTAGAGAGCAATCGTATAATGCATTCTTTAACAGAAAAATCTAGAAACGTTTAAGCTAAATTTTAGTTCAATAATCATTTATTGAGTGCTTTTAACATTATGCATTATACTAAGCAATAAAGATAATTAACATTTATAAGGAGCTCTCAAGTCTGCAAAGCATTTTACATATATTAGCTTGTTTCAGTTTCATGAAAACCTTGTGGGGTATGTATTATAGATATTTTTATTCCCATTTTACCTCTGAGACAACTGAATATCAGAGAAATTGACTTGGCATAGATATACAACTAACTAGTATCAGAGACAAGATTTGAACCCTTGTCTTGATAACTACAATCCCAATACCCCACCCACTGTGTTATTATGTGTAAAGAAGACTGCCCTATCTCCACAAGCTAGATTATGAAGGGGATTGAATGCCAGTTTGCATTTATTCAATAAACAATGGGGAGCCAAGGATGGCATTATAGAGAAGGAGCATGTAGTTAGACCTCTGTATTAAGTATCAGACTGAGTGACCAATTAACTGAGAAACGTATCGTGAATTTTTCCCTCTTTTCTCCCTTCTCTGGACCATAATTGTCCTTTGACAAAATTGTCAGTTCTCATGTTCATTCTTTTCATCTTTTATGTTGTTCATTAAAATGTTACATTTTATGCTCAATATTGTTCACACTCTACAAGGTTTTTTATCACTTAGATAAAAGCAATCTACTTGATGCACAGCTGGTCTGCAGGATGATATAATTGCTTTTGTGATATATCTCAGACACCTAATGCCACACACAGCCCTGGTAAGCTTTTTCAAATAAGTAAATTAAATTACTTGCAGATGAACTTGTTTTATAACACATATCTGAAAAGAGTTTCAGCTCATTTAGTGAGCTGTCTAACATCAAATTCAATTGAAAATGTGCCTGAAATCTCTATATACTTTCCAATGCGTACCACAAAGCCCTAATTTATATTGGCTCCTTATAACACCATAACTTTCGTTTATGAATGCTGCTGTCTTAAAATTCACATACACATTCTTCTACCTTTAGTTTAATGATTGAGCGTCTTTGTGCTGAAATCAAGACATATATTTAGATTTTACTCTTTCTTAAACCTATAACTGGGGCTTATTATGATTTTATTGTTATACATTACATTGTTTTAAATTCCACAGAAATATTTATTATTAAGGGTGTGTACATATACAGTTTTATACATGAAGATATTTCTTAGTTTTATACTTCTCCATAAGTTTTAATAATACGCTTCTATTCTTTGATATTAAAAATGTAAGAAGGGAGGTGTTTAAAGAGTCACTTCGGATCAGTTACCAAAACAAAGCTCAAACTAGAACAAAGATATGTGCCAGCATATGTGCCAGAATCTTGCCTAGATCACTGGTACAATTATTTTGCTCACTATATCTGTTATTCTTCATTTTTTTAAAAATAAGATAAGTAACTCCAGAGCCTAAAAGAAATCAGGGAAGACTGAATTATTAAACTTAAGAATAATGAAAATCAGGCAGTAGAATAAGAAATGAAATACATAATGTTCTTCCTCTCTATTCTTTTATTTTTTTAACCTCTCAGGAATTAGAGATTCTAATGAAACACACAATGTATTTGCTGCAAGCAAATATGTGGTTTCTCTTAGCTTAACAATGCCAGACATAGGAATCTGAAAAAAGAAAAAACCTCATAGGAAGTGACTACTTGGGTCAACAGGATTATAATTATTGGTATTTTGTAAAATAAAGGGACTGCTGGCTTTTCAGGCATAATTTTTGAAATTTAGGATCCTTAAGTATATTAAAGTGAGTATAAGTTAAAAATAAAAATTAGCTTAGTTGAGGAAGAAAAACATTCAATTAAGACAAGTATTTTTAATGGAAGCTAAAACAAAGACATAGTAAAAAAAAACTTCCTTATTTTGATAGCGTTTTATACTAGTTTCAGTTCCACATCCATGTTTTTCTTGCTTTTGAAAAATGAAATTAAGATTATGAATTCAGGGAAATATGGGAAGGCTAACATAAATTTGTGAAACAATAAATTAGTGAAATAAGCACAATATCTTCAAGAATATAAATAGAATATATATGGAAATATATATAGAGAGAATAACGTATATAGAAAGAACAAGAAAATCAAAACAAACTGTCATTGTGATGACGAAGCCCGAAAAGAGATGAGAAAATGGGCCCAGCTCCTTTTACTGAAGAGATGGAGGACTATGAGTTTGTAACATTGTATGTGGGGTCAGAAATGATTGGTATATTGGCTGGTTTTGCTGTACTTTGTGTGTGTTTGCGTGTATGTGTTTTAATTTCATTTGTAATCTCACTGGATAGGTAATGAGGATACATTAGGAAATGAATGTGATGCCAAAGGCATCAATAAAACTATTTTTAAAATAGAAAAGGAAGCTATGAATATATATTGCCCAATATACAAAGATAGAAAGTTATATTATAGCATCAAGCCAACTCATATTAAATTACTCTATCAATCTCTTTAAAAAGTAAACTGAAAGCAAAAACCCAAAGCCACTAAACAATATGTTGATCTAAATTTCAATCTTTTATGACACTTTAATGGGTATTGTTAATGTGTCTTTTCTTAGATATCATTTATGTACTTTGACAATCAGTAATATATATAATATGTGTGTATATATATATATATATACATATATACATATGTATATATATATGCCCTCTTCCCTCTTCTTGACAAGTTTTAATTGATTATGATATAAAAGAATCCTTTTGACTCAAGAGAATATTATTGTGGCTAATCTAAGTGAAAAGAATAAGATCATAAGTAATCACAAGTTTCAAAGATGTTTACACAAGTATGCATATTTCAATATGACGGGATGTTTGTGACTTTTGTCAGGCTGGATATTAGGGGACCCAATGAAACCTTAGGATGGTATTGTGCTTCCCTTTTTCTTATAGTTGTTTGTTGCCAGACACAGTAATTTGGAGACTGGAGTCCAGAAACACTTTGCTTCTAGAAGATGAAAAGTTTTGTTAGCAGGAGGTCCCTATGTGGGACAAGAACAAATCTGAGATGAGATCCTAAGTTGTATTTGAGAGAGATCATAACGAAAAACTGGTTTGTTTGTTTTTCAACCTTAACTGCTGGCTCTAATCTACAAAATCTTACTGTGACATCTTTTTATGACATAGAGGTTAGGTTAGGTTCTGGGGTGTGTGTGTGTGTGTGTGTGTGTGTGTGTGTGTGTGTGTGTGTGTGTGCATGTGCGCATGTATGTGTTTTGTTTTGTTTTAATTATAGGCTTTTTTCTTTAATTTTCTTTTTTAGTATGAACATAATAAAACAACAAATATGAACATCTAAATATATAAAATGAACAAAAATGATTATACATGAAGTTATGAACTATTACTTACAATTCAAGTGTCTTTTATATATTTAACTTGATAGTAACAAAACTATCCTTCTTTTCTTTATCTCTTTCTAAAATTCCTTCTACTTTCTTCTGTGTATTTACAGTGTTTCATTAATGTGCCTTTCTTTTCTTTATTTTTGTAACACTTAACACTACCCATATTAATAGCCTTCTTCCAAACAAAAGTCATTCCTTATAACAAATATTCAAGCAAAATAAAATTACACATTTTCAACTGTCTGAAAGTATATGCTTTGTATTGTACCTGTAATCTATCACCTCTCTTTTAGCATAAGGGAAACATACTTCATTGTCAGTCTACTGAAATCATAATTGACCATTTCACTGATAAGAGTTGTTCAGATTTTCAAAGTATTATTCTTTAAAATGTTGTTACTATATAAATTGGTTCCTGTTTCTACTTGCTTCTGCATTTAGGCATACAAGTCTTCCCAGTCTTTTCTGAATATATCCTTTTCATCATTTCTTAGGACAAAATAATGTTCTATTATGTTAATATACCATAACATATTCAGACATTTTCTAATTAAAGGGCACCCATTTTGTTTCTAGTTCTTTGCCACAACAAAATGTGCTGCTATAAATAACATGTATATACTTGATTGGCTCAAGAGGAATAAAGAATCAGGCTATGGGCCTTGCTACTCACCTAAACATAAACATGCAAATGTGGGGTGCTCCAAATAAATGCTGATACTTAGTAATAGACCTCAGTGGTCAACTCAGGCAGGGAAACTTTAAAAGCTTAATAAAATCAACTTGGTATATCTTCATTAAATGCCTTTATTTAATATCTTTCTGCTATGGCTAAGTAAATCTCATCTTGATCATGTCTTACAGTGTCTTACCTAGGTATAAAATACAACCTCAGGATTATTGTATGTTGTATTTCTCTAGTTATTAATGACTTAGAGCATTTTTTCAGATGTTGGTAAAGAACTTGCATGTTGTCTTTTTTTTCTTGAAAACTGCTTACTTATATCCATTGACCACTCATCTATTAGAAAATGATCAGTCTTATATATCTGTAGAGATTCACTATATATCTTGTATATAAAATCTTTTAAAAAGAAATGTCCTGAAATGATTTTTCCAGTTAACTTTCCCCTTTAATTCTAAATGCAATCTTAATACAAGGTCCTTTCAATTTTATTTAAGTAAATCATCTATTTCATCTTCTATGATCATTACTATCATTTGTTTTATCAATAATTTACTATTTACGTCATTGTGAAAGGAATCTCTACACTTTCTCTTACATTTTGTTCATGATATGAACTTTTATATTTAGGTCATTTATCAATGTGGAGCTTAATGACATATATCGTATGACATGTTATAGTGAGAACAAGTTTGTTGCCTTGACATAATTGCCTCCATTTTGTATTAAGCCGCAATTTTGTGAAAAGGTGTTTTGATGTTTGCTTTTCATACCTTGTTTTTCAGTAGTAAGCTAAGCATGCGGGTACTATTTGGTAAACAGTATGTGTGTTTGTAGAAATGAATGACAATCATATAGGATCCCAAGATAGGACAAAGCACTAATGGGAAAATTTGGTTTAAAATCTCATCATTAACTAATATCATCAGGTACCAACAAAATTTGGAGAAGGAAATAGCAAACCACTCCAATATCTTTGTCAACAAAAGCCCAAATAGGGTCACAAAGAGGCAGACACAACTGAACAACAATAACAGAATCATATTAACTGGTAAACAAATTAGGCCACTAGACACCAAATTAGAACTTGAGTGTAACCAGTATTAACCATAATTTAATCCTAGCTAGAATAATAAGAAACCATTCAGCCTGATTCCAAGTTGTGACTAAGACTGTCTCCTGCATTTTACACACATACGCACACACACACATGCAGAAACACACACACACTTAAGACACAAGCAACCCCGTCTTTGCTTGAAGGTGATGCATTGACTGATGGAGATTTGCCAACTTGCCAGGCAACCACCCAAAGAGGAGACATATCTCTTCCACCTGGGCAGAGAGGGAATCTTGTCAATGAGTATTGATACAAGACACTTTTACTTAGAAGCCATAGGAAATCAGATCAGTGCTTTGTTGATAGTGGGATTGATGTTTGTATTGTCTAATAGATAATATAAACTGATGTTTGCATGTACTTAATAAAGTTTAGTTGCATGGATTAAGAAGTGAAAGTCCATTAGACTCATTAGTATATGTAATCGTAATTAGATGGTAAATATGCACCATGAGTTACAGATGCTGGCATAAACCTAGTATCTCTAATATTGCTTTCTAGCTTTCCCAGCTATTATTGTTTTGTCAGATGAAGAGTCTTTACCGTAGTACTTGGTGTCCCTGGGTTTATCAAACACTATGCTATTATGTTCAATTGCTTCTGAATAGTGTTTATCTAATCTGTTTCATTGGACAATTTTTCAACTTCTTACCAGAACCAAATGTTTTTGACAACTGCTGCTGTAGCAAAGGCTGTCCTTTACTTGAGGGTGTCATTGTATGGCCAAAGAGAGACAGAATAGATATCTCCATCTAATTTCTTCTCTCTCTACCTTTTTCCAAAGGAGACTTTATTTCTTGCCAGGAAGGAAAGCAAGAGTTTGGGCCAGAAAGTTGGCCACTATACTCTCCTCATAGAGAAGGTATACTGGGATAGAATTATATCTATCTATTCCCTTAAATATTAAGTGACCTACAGTTTAAGAAGCACTGAGGAGGAGGGGGAGCCAAGATGGTGGAGTAAAAGCAGGGACTTTCCTGAGTTCTCCCCCAAACCCCTTCAAATACCTTTAAAAAGTTACTCTGAACAAATTCTAGTGCAGCAGAACCCACAAAAAGACAAAGTGAGGCACATTTCCAGCCCAAGACAACCTGGAAGGTCAACAGGAAAGGTCTGTTGCACTTGGCTGAAAGAGGAGGGTAGTCTAGTGCAGGCCCCACTAGCACAGACCCAGCCCTAGCAAAGCCAGAGCAGATCTCAGGGGGCTGAATCACAGGCAGCAGTGGCGAGTTTCCAGACTTCTCAACCCAGAGACACTAGAGACAACTCAGAAGGTCAGCGGGAGGGATCTGTCAGAACTGGGTGAGAGAGAAGCTGTAAGGGCTAGGTGGGACTTTTTATTGGTTTTTTTTTTCTTTTGAAGTGCATCTCAGCACCAAGGCAATCAAATGCCTTTGATTGAGTCTTGCCTCTGTTTGTAGAAAGGCCTATACCCTTTTGCTAGTCAGGTCATGAGAGGGGTGAAATGCTCAAGAGGTGTGAAGCCCTCAGGCCCTGAAAAAGAGTATATATACTCGGAGGGTAACCCTTAAGCTACAACTCTCAGAACTGCAGGAGGAGAGGTTTTCTTGGGGGCTTACTCACTGGAAGAATGTCATGTGATTTGGCCAGACGAAACTCTGGGTAGCCATTAAGGAGCCTCCTGGCTTTGAAAACCCAGATGTTGGTGCTTTGCTCTGTTAATTATGTATATATTGCTATGGACAAACAGGTAGAAGCCCTGACTGCTGATTTGTGTTATTTGCTCTGTTTATATAATTTCTGCTTGTAATTTCTGTTTGTGTTTTCTCTGAAGCTCAGGGTGCTGACTTTTTCCCCTGAACAAAATGAATGATATATGTATATTTAATTAAAGTGAGATTATAAACCCTTTAAAGTTGCTTTCCTTAGAAAAGCAGATTAAAAAACCTGTGCTAGCAGCCCTCCTGTGTGCTGGTGTTATTGGCTTTATACCTCCACAGTAGCTGGAAGTACCACTGTTGTTACAGAAACACAGTCCAGCACAGGGTGTGCCAATACAGCCATGGCACCAGCAAACCAGGAGCAGGCACTGGGAGTGACTGGATCCACAGCAGCAGCAGCCCTGGCAGTGCAATGGCTGCTCCTTGAGCTATCAGGCCACACCTGTTGCCAACACCTGAGGATCCAGCACACAAAACCAGTAACTATGTCCCTAATCCCTAGCACAAGAAGCCTGGGACAGTCCCCTGTGACCTAGAAGCAGAGATCAACTTTAAAAGCCAAAAAGGAAGGCAAACAACATGAACAAAATGCAACAAAGCAAAACAATGACTATAGAGAAATATCTTGATGACAGGGAAGATCAAAACAAAAATTCAGGAGAGAACAACATGGTCAATATACCCACATCCAAAACCTCAAAGGGGAATATGAACTGGTCTCAAGCCCAAAAGGTCCTTTAATGATACAATTGACAAAATGAAAAAAATATATACTGGAGACAACAACTCCTTAAAAGTAGAATTGGACAAATGGAAAAGGAGATACAAAATCTAATTGAAGAAAACAATTCATTAAAAATTAGGCAAGTGGAAGCTAATGACTCTATGAGACATCAAGAATCAATCAAACAAAAATAAAGAATGAAAAATAGAAGAAAATGTAAAATACTTCACTGGAAAAACAACTGACCTGGAAAATAGATCCAGAAGAGATAATTTAAGAATTCTTGGTCTACCTGAAAGCCGTAATCAAGAAAAGATCCTAGAAAGCATCTTTCAAGAAATCATCAAGGAAAACTGCCCTAAGGTCCAAAAGAATCCACAGATCACCTCCTGAAAAAGATCCCAAACAAAAGCATAAACAGGGTGGGGAGGAGGGGTGATAAGATGGAGAGAAAGACACAGATAATCATAACTGTGAATGTGAATGGGATAAACTCTCCCATAAAAGAGAAGCAGATAGCAAAATGAATTAAAAATCATAATCCTACAATATATTGTTTATAAGAAACACATTGGAAACAGAGGGATACACACAGGGTAAAGTTAAAAGGTTGGAGTAGAATATGTTATGCTTCAGCTGAAGTAAAAAAAAAAAAGCGGGGGTAAAAATCCTGATCTTAGACAAAGCAAAACCAAAAATAGATCTAATTATAAGAAATAAGGAAGGAAACTACATCATGCTAAAATGCACCATAGACAATGAAGTAATATGATTACTAAACATATATGCACCAAATGGTATAGCATCCGGATTCTTAGAGGAGAAATTAAGGGAGTTACAAGAAGAAATACACAGCAAAACTATACTAGTATGGGACCTCAATCTTCACCTCTCTAAACTAGATAAACCTAACCACAAAATAAGCAAAAAAAAGTTAAGGAGGTGAATAGAATTTTAGAAAAGTTAGATACGGTAGATCTCTGGAGAAAACTGGATGGAAATAGAAAGGAATATACCTTTTTCTCAGTGGTACCTGGCACCTACACAAAAATTGACCATGTGTTAGGGCATAAAAACCTCTCAATTCAATGCAGAAAGGCAGAAATATTAAAGGCATCCTTTTCAGATTATGATGCAATAAAAATTACATGTAATAAAGAGCCATGGAAAGATAAAATAAAAATTGATTAGAAACTAAATAATCTAATCCTAAAGACTAAGTGGGTCAAACAACAAATTATAGAACAAACAATAAATTCACCCAAGAGAATGATAATAAGACAACATATCAAAACTTATGGGATACAACAAAAGCACTTCTTAGGGTGTTTTATAAATCTAAATGCTTAAATGAATAAAATAGAGGAAGAGGAGATCAATGAATTGGGCATGCAACTAACTAAAAACTAGAAAAAGAACAAATTAAAAATTCTCAATTAAATACCAAATGAAAAATAGTGAAAACCAAAGGAAAGATTAATGAAATTGAAATGAAGAAAAAAATACTATTATCATTATACACAATTACAGACACACAGTATCTGTAAGGACTAACTTTGATAGACTTGGCTCTTCTCATCAATGCAAGGTTCAAAAACAGCTTCAAAAGAGTCATGGTGGAAAAAGCTATGCACATCCAGAGAAAGAATTATGGAGTTTGAATGCAGATTGAGGCAAACTATTTGCTCTCTTTTTTTTCCTTCTTTTTTGGTTTCATTTCTTCTCTCTCATGATTCATTCCATCGGTTATAATTCTTCTTTACAATTGAACTGTTATGTAAATAAGTTCAGTATGAAGGTATATGTAGAACCTGTATCAGATTACATGTTATCTTGGTGGGGGGTGGGGGGAGGAGGAGAAGGAGGGAGAGAAAATTTAGAACCGAAAAACTTGTGGAGCTGAGTGTTGTAAACTAAAAATAAAAAATAAATTTGAAAAAAGAAAAAGTACTGTTGAACAAATAAATAAAACTAAGAGATGGTTTTATGAAAAAAATACAATACATAAATATTTGGGTTAATTTAATTTAAAAAAAGAAGAAAACCAAATTGCCAGTATCAAAAATGAAAAAGGTGAATTCACAACCAATGAAGAGGAAGTTAAAACAATAATTAGGAACTATATTGCCCAACTGTATACCAATAAATTTGGCAATTTTAGTGAAATGGATGAATATTTACAAAAATATAAATTACCCAGATTAACAGAAGAGGAAATAAAATACTTAACTCCATTTCAGAAAAATACATTGAATAAGCCATCAATGAACTCCCTAGGAAAAAACATCTCCAGGGCCAGATGGATTTCAGAAAAATACATTGAACAAGCCATCAATGAACTCCCTAGGAAAAAATCTCCAGGGCCAGATGGATTTAAAAGTGAATTCTATCAAACATTTAAAGAACAATTAATTCCAATACTATATAGATTATTTAGGAAAATAGGTGAAGAAGGAGTCCTACCAAATTCTTTTTATGATACAAATATGGTACTAATACCTAAACCAGGAAAAGTCAAAAGAGAAAGAAAATTATAAACCAATTTCTCTAACAAATATAGGAATAAAAACTTTAAATAAAATATTAGCAAAGAGATCACAGTGACTTATCTCAAGGACAATGTAATATAAGCATGTAGTATTTATACCAAGAATGCAGGCCTGGTTCAATATTAGGAAAACTTTCAGCATAATTGACCGTATCAACAACAAAATTAGCAGAAACCATATGATCATCTCAATAGATGCAGAAAAAGGCTTTGACAAAATACAACACCCATTCCTATTAAAAACATTAGAGATTATAGGAATAAATGTAGTCTTCTTTCAAATGATAAGTAATATCTACCTAAAACCATCAGCAAGAATTATATGTAATGGGGATAAGCTAGATGCATTTCCAATAGGATCAGGGGTGAAACAAGGATGTCCATTATCACCACTGTTATTCAATATGGTATGAAAAATGTTAGCTTTAGCAATAAGAGAAGAAAAGAAAATTGAAGGAATTAGAACAGGCAAAGAAGAAACAAAGCTATCACTCTTTGCAGATGATGTGATGATATATGTAGAGAATCCTTGAGAATCAAGTAAAAAATTACTTGAAATAAACAACTTTATAAACAACTTTAGCAAAGTTGAAGGATATAAAATAAACCCACATAAATCATTGGCATTTTTATATATTAATAACAAAACCCAACAGCAAGAGATAGGAAAAGAAATTCCAGTTAAAGTTACTGTAGACATTATAAAATATTTGGGAGTTGATCTGCCAAAACAAACCCAGGGGCTATATGAACACAATTACAAAGCACTTTTCACACAAATAAAGTCAAATCTAAATAATTGGAAAAACACCAATTGCTCACGGGGAGGCCGACCTACTATAATAAAAATGACAATTTTACCTAAATTAATTTACTTATTCAGTGCCATACCAATCAAACTACCAAAAATTATTTTATAGAGCTAGGAAAAAATAAAATTCATCTGGAAGAACAAATGGTCCAGAATATCAAGGGAATCGATGAAAAAGAAATGCTAGGAAAGGTGGCCTAGCCATACCAGATCTGAAATTGTATTATAAGGCAGCAATCATCAAAACTACTTGGTAGTGTCTAAGAAATAGAGTGGTCAACCAGTGGAATAGGTTAGGTGCACAAGACATAGTAGTCAATAAGTGTAGTGATCTACTGTTTGATAAACCAAAAGACTCCAGCTTCTGAGATAAGAACTCACCATTTGACAAAAAATGCTGGGAAAACTGGAAAATAATATGGCAGAAACTGGGCACACACTGACATCTTACACCATATATGAAAATAAAGTCAAAATGAATACAGGATTTAGATAAAGACTGATACTATAAGGAAACTAGGAGACAAGGAATAATTTACCTATCAGATCTGTGGAGAAGAGAAGAATATATGACCAAACAAGAGATATTATTGCATTATGAAATGCAAAACGGATAATTTTGATTACATTAAATTGAAAAATTTTTACACAACAAAGCCAATGCAACCAAGATGAGAAGGAAAGCAGAAAGATGGGAAACAATTTTTACAACTGGTGTCTCTGATAACGGTCTCATTTCTAAAATACATAGAGAACTGAGTCAAATTTATATGAACATAAGTCATTCCACAATTGAGAAATGTTCAAAGGATATGAACAGACATTTTTCAGATGAAGAAATTAAAACTATCTCTAGTCATATGAAAAAATGCTCTAAATCACTATTGATTAAAGATATGAAAATCAAAATGACTCTGAGGTACCACAAAACCTATCAGATTGGCTAACATGACAAAACAGGAAAATGATAAATGCTGTAGAAGATGTGGGAAAACTGAAACATTAATGCATTGTGGTGGAATTGTGAACTGATCCAACCATTCTGGAGAGCAATTTGGAATTATGCCCAAAGAGCTATAAAAGTGCATACCTTTTGACCCAGCAATACCACTTCTAGGTCTGTATCCCAAAGAAATCATACAAATGGGGAAAGGACCCACATGTACAAAAATATTTATAGCAGCTCTTTTTGTGATGACAAAGAATTGGAAATTGAGGGGATGCCTATCAGTTGGGGAATGGCTAAACAAATTGTGGTATATGAATGTAATGGAATACTGTTGTGCAGTGTGTGATGAGTAGACAGACTTCAGAAAAGACTGGAAAGACTTTAATGAACTGATGCTGAGTGAAATGAGCAGAACCAGGAGAACATCATACACAGTAACAGCCACAATGGGGGCCAACTAACTTTGATAGACTTATCTCTTCTTAGCAATTCAAGGATCTTCCAAAGGACTCATGATGTAAAATGCTGTCCACATCCAGAAAAAGAACTATGGAATCTGAATGCTGGTTGAAGCATATTGTTTGTTCTCTCCCTCTTTCTCTCTTTGTGTTTATTTCTTTTTTTCTCATGGTTTTTCCCATTGATTCTAATTCTTCTTTACAATATGAGTAATGTGAAAATAGGTTCAATATGAATTTATGTGTAGACCCTATATCAAATTGCACACCATCTTGGTGGTGGAGGAGAGAGATAGGAAGAAATTTTGGAACTCAAAATCTTATAGAAGTGAATGTTGAAAACTAAAAATAAATAAATCATTTTTTTAAAAAAAAGAACACTGAAAGGTTACAAGTGGAAAAATTTTAAGAAGCCTAAGCTAGGGAATATGGTTTTCAGGTTGGAGCTTAACATCTGTTATTCATTAATTAGAGGAAAGGAGGACCCCAAATTCTATATCCAAGGCTTAACTCCTTTCCCACCAAAAAGCAGTTTCACAATAAACACACATACATCAAATAGTAAAGAAATCCATTTATCCCAGTCAATAGCAAAATAGAAACCAGAGATGGTATACATAGGAGAATATATACAGAGTGAAAGAGCTCCCATTGGGAGTGAGGTAACTCAGCTCATCCATGAGAGTCCTAGATCTCACTCAAGGGGTAGTTTCTGAAGTTTCTACTGTAGCAAGCTGGGGCTAGGGACATGATGGAGACCTCTAGTTCCTCTCATCAGCTTCTTCCTGGAGTCTTTTAGCAACCTGAACTACAGTTTGGCATTATTCATTCAAACAGAGAATTGAGCCCTACTACTAATGAGAGATTCCCATATTAGTGGGTTTTGAAACTCAAGTTATATTTCATTATACAGTTTGAAATCTGGCACTGGTAGGCTCCCTTACCACTTCTTCTTTCTTCCTCTTGAACTTGCTGACATTTTGTTCCTTCAGATAAAATTGTTATTATTTCATCTGGTTCTATAAAATAAGGTTTTGGCTGTCTGATTAATATGGCCCAAAAACTATGGATTATGTTTGGTAGTATTATCATTAGAATTAGATTACCATTTCCCAACCATATATACTTAATATTTTTCTAACTATTTGTCTTTGACCCTTTATTTCACTAAAGAGTTTTCTGTAGTTGCAATTATATAATTTGTGTATGTATATCTTAGGAGGTGAACTCCTAGATAGTGCATGCATTTTTTAGTCATTATAGAGTTTCTCTTCCTATTTTTCCCATTGAGCTTTTCTTTAGCAGTATAATGAAACCCTAATAATTTCTGTTGATTTATTTTATATATTGCTACTTTATAGAAATTATTTTAATTGATTTTAGTTGAATCTCTAGGATCTTTTATGTAAACTACTATATTATATGCAAAGTCATCATTTTATTTCTTCTTTGCTTATATTTATTTCTTTGATTTCTTTTTCTTATCTTATTGCTATAGTTTCCATTTCTGTAACTATATCAAACAACAGTGACAATAATAGACATCAATGCTTTACCCTTGACCTTCATAGTAAGGCATCAAGGATTTCTCCAGTAGAAAAAATGGTAGTTCTGGTTTTTAGATAGATACTATTTATCATATTAAAGAAAGGCCCATTGATTTCCTTTTAATTGTTAATGTTTTAACATAAAGTATGAAATTTTATCAAAAACTTTTTTCTGGCTATATGGATGTACTTATATCATTTTCACTATTTTGTTATAAGTATGATCTATTGTACGTATAGTTTTCATAATGTTGAACCAACCTGGCTGTGATGAAACTGTCCATTAGCATCCTCTACCATGGATTACTATAAGGAGGAGGAGGTGATCCCTGACATGAATAGGGTCTCAAGGTCTATCTTGGCTGGCCAAATTCCCTTAGCATTACCTAAGCCATTTCATGAGGCCATTACTGATCTCATAAAGTATAGTGAAACATCCAGTTGCAGTGATGCCCTAATCTAAGATGCTGATTTTGGGTAATAAAACTCTGCCATAAGAGGAGAGATGTTTAGCCCAACACGTTGGAACATCACTAGGTCCTAGCATAGACTTGCAGAGGTCAGGCACAAGCAATATCAGTGCCTTCAGAAGCATTCTTGCACTAGCACAGAGGACAATAACAGTGCCTGTGGCAGTACTCAGGCCCAGGGATGGGCAGCACTTGACCCCAGCCTAACAGGAAGCCATCTAGGCCCTATGGTAGCAAGAAGCCACAGCAAACTATAGCTTAGGTTCCAAAAGTAGCAACAGCAAGCAAAATTGTGCATCCTCACAACAGTGAACGCCAGGAGAAGAAAAGTGAAAACTGCCATGGGTAGTGGCAAAGGAAGACCCAACATAGTCCTTTCCTTACTATGATTGAGAACTAAAAGGGGGGGGGTCTTCTATATTTCCAGCAATGGCCATCAGACATCTCCTCCCCAGGAAGAGCCTGGAGGCCCAAGGAGTGGTGTTAATGAGAGATGACTTATGTTTTGGCATTATCAATTAGAACCCAGAAGACTAGACACAAACAGATTTACAGTCCTCATTTATAGTCCTATATACCTCACATGTAAATAGTGTTTTTCAAACATAAATCTCATTGCATCACACAAGAGCCCAGGTACAGTAAGGATGCTAACCTCATTATACAGTTGAGAAGATTAAGGTTTAGTATGACTTCGTCATAGTTGTTCAACTTGCATGGTGAAATGTCATAAAATTACACCTATGGCAGAGTGGAATAGACTGCCTATGGAGGTAGATGCCTCCTGGCTGAAGGTCTTCAAGCAAAATCTAGATAACCATCTGTCAAGTATGTTAGGAAGGCAGTTCAAAGTCAGGTCTGGATTAGGCTCAATAGTTTCTGAGGTCCCTACCGACTCTTAGGTTCTTCCATAATTGTGATTCTGTTACCTAGAACATAATTCTCCTTTTCAGTACTTTTTCATTTACTCTACTGCTTTCTTGCATCCATTATCATCCCCCTCTAGCCCCTCCTATATTTTGGTTCTGATCATATTGCTGACTAAATAAGATCCTTGAATAAACTCTTTAGCTTAGTTTTCTAGATAACCTGATCATAACTACCTTTTCAAAATTATTTCACATTAAATCCACATTTATTCCCTATTCCCTCAAAAAAAATTCAATCTTTCCTGCCTTTTTGTTTTTATCATTCTCAATTCTTAATATGATTTCTTTCGCACCTCTGTCACTTAAAATCCTATTTATATTTCAAGGCCCAGTTCAAATTCCATTCCCTCCATGAAGCCATCCTTATCAACTTTATTCCAAGACCTGTTCCTCTTCTTGAAGTTTTCATTTCATGGTGATAATTGGAATCATCATTTTCCTGATCAGACAAATTTTGTCTGATAGTAATTATGTCCTGGATACAACCATACTCTGTTCCAATATAATCAGGAAATTATGATCCGTATAGTTGCAAAAGAATAATTCCTTTCTGATCTCCTCTTGCTTTTGATTTCCACCTCTCATCATGCAATTATACACTTTTGAAATTTGAAATTGTAAACTTTTCCGTTAAACTGTAAACTCCTCTAGAAAAGAGAATACGTCTGATTTGCTTTTTTATACATCATATTTGAATTGAATTCATTTGACATTGAATAAACATTTGTTGAATTAAATTTGATTTCTCATTCAATTTCTTAGAATTAGAGTAATAATCTGCTTTGCATTTTTGAGCTCTCCCCCCCTCATTCTTTCAAAGTGTTCCTTAAGATTTTGTGAATGTGTGCATATACATACACATATACATGCACATACACACACATATATGGTGAATAAATGAAATCTTAAAGTATGTTTCATTAAGATTCTTTAATATATTTATTTATTTGCTTCTTTCCCATTTAGTTGTTTGTTTACATCTCTATGTATATATGCCCTGTATAGTATATAGCTTTAATGTAGAGATAGTTAGTTGGTGTGATAGAGCACTGGACCTGGAGTCAGGAAGACTTAAGCTTCAGACACTTACTAGCTAAGTGATCCTGGGCAAGTTGCTTAACCACTCCCAACCATAGGTTCTTCATCTGTAAGATAAGGGAAATTATAGTACTTATCTCCCAGAATTGTTTTAAGGATCAAATGCGATAACATATATAAAGCACTTTGAAAACCTTAAAAATCTCTGTAGTTGTTAGTTATTATTCCATGAAGACAGCTTTGGTTGTGTCAATAACATTGTTGTTCAGTTATTTCAGTTGTGTCCAATAATTTGTGACCCCATTTAGGATGTTCTTGGCAAAGATACTGAAGTGGTTTGCCATTTCCTTCTCTAGCTCATTTCACAGATAAGGAAATCAAGGAAAAACAGGGTAAAGTGACTTGCTCAGGCTCACACAGCTAGTAAGTGTCTGAGGCCAGAGTTAACTTGGGAAGATGAATCTTCCTGACTCCAGGCCCAGCACTCCATCCATTGTACCACTTAGCTGCCCCTTATACAGAAAATAGTTCTGTTCTAATAAAATCAGGAAAATATAACATTAAGAAATTCAGTAAATTGGAAAGAAACAGAAGAGGAGAACTGATATCTTTAAAAGGCTTGGGAGTAGAAATGAAATAGGAAATAAATATTTTAAAATCAAATAAGTACATCAGTTGTTTGTACTATACCACATGATTAGCCATCCTTTTCCATAAGCTAAGTAATTCTGGCTGACTGATTATTAAGTGACAACCATGGCAGGAAGCACAATAGTGGGAGCTCATGAGCTATATCGTTGTTGTGTCTCCTTTCTGGAAGAGGACCAACAACTCTGAGAAGGTGGTGCCATGACTTGCAAGTGAACTGGATTTAAGTGAGGAAGGGCTGTGCAAAGTTAGCAGCCTCATTCTCTCCTCCAGAGTCAAGATACAGATCAGGATGACTGAAGATGGCCTCAATCATGAGCTATACAGCATTAAGAAAGACCACCACTACCACCTCCAACAACAACAATAACTCCTCAGCACTACCTTTAGAACACTGAAGCAAAGATTTCAAATGATGTTTTGCCCACTTGATGCCAGGTTCAACTCCACAATAAAAAAGCCCTGAATCTCAGGGTCATAGGTACACAGGAAGATACAACTAGCCCCATCTAAAGCTCAAATGGAGCTCCATCTACCACTAGAAACAGGATCAGCTATGGGTTAGCACTGAGAGCCTGACACACAACAGGAAAAAAATCTTCTAGAACTAGAAGAAAGAAATAGCTGTAGTTAGAAGATTCTCACTCAAATAGTGACCTATGGGTCTTGCAAAATAGAATTGGTGGTGGGGTGCTGATCTGAGAAGCCATAGAATGCCATAGAAAGAAGATATATAGATCAGAAACAATTATAGTTATCAAGATAAAAACAGTTCAAAGATAAAACCAAAAGGCTTGGTCTAGGTGTATAGCTGAAAGATTTAATAACAAAATCATAAGACGAGGGTCTGAATTATACTGGGAGTTTGCATTCAGTTTCCTGCAGATATATCTGGGTTTCTGTGTCAATCATATAAGATCAGCCCTACCTTTAAGCCTATTCTGAATTAGTTGCTGTTGGAAAGCTTCTACCATTGCCTATATTACCCTCTAAGGAATTGACTAAGTGTTGATGCATAATTAATTAACTTAATTGTACTTTTATGGCTCTAGCCAGCAATATTTGAAGCCTGACTTTTTTTTTCTCTTCAAATGAATGTTCACTTTAAATGTTCACACTAATAAATTAACAGGACAAAACTTGGAGAAGTTGAAGGGGAAAAAGTGAAGACTTTCTTCTTATGCCACAAGAGATAAAGGGAGGCAGGCTGGGGCAGGAAACATCTTGTTCGGAAGTAAGTATAGGTCAACCTGCCTTGCATATAGTATTGTTTCTCTTATATGTGCTGACTTAAGCCAACACTCCAGGGACCAATGGAAATTGGTAGTCTAGTAAAAATGCTCTTTAGCTAAAGGTCAAGTGAAATTGTACTGGAAACCTTAGGGATACTTTAAAATGCACTGACTAAGGTGGGATGCTTATTAGAGGTGGTGCTTAAGTACCAGTTTCATTATATAGGAGCAATTGTTCATTTGTGTGAATATTTGACCTCTGTCAGGCTGCCAAGTAGAACAAACCCAGAGGTGATCTCTAGCTCATATATAGTTACAGAAGTTAAAGCTGTCTTGGGACTACATTCAAACGACATTATCAAGGTTAGAAGACCCAAAAATTGACCTTCCATCTCTTTTCTTCCCTTTATATCTAATTGCAAAGTTCACTTGGTTCTTTTTTCCCAAAAAAGAAAGTGCTTCAAATTCAATAAAATGATTTTTTTAATGGGAAAAGAATGAGGCTATAAGGAGAGAGAAGAGGGGGCTTGAAGTCAAAAGGTTTAGCCTAGAAGGGTTGGCTATATGGGGAAAATGTAGTCTTAATATAGGCAATAATTAAAATATCTCAATGTGAAACCCTTTCAGAATAATTTCTTAATAATACCCCTGCTCTATATTTAGTGGTCAATATTATCGTAAGGGTGTTGGTACTAAAAAGAATTCAGAATTTAGGAATTCTTTGGCCTATTCTTGGTTACCAAAATGAAAGCTATAGAGAGAAAGAGAAAACTGCACAGTATCGGAATAAGATGTATATATTCAAATGAAAAAATTAAATAGTGAAAACTTTTATTATAAGGGCTAGAACAAATAATGCACTTAGCCAATTTTTAAAAGAAATAAAGACTCCATAATTGAACAAAAAAGTTCAATTAAAATTGCTATTAAATACTTACTATGGTGCTCTGCTAGGGGCTGAGAGAGAAAATGATGTAATTAAGTCAGAATATCATTGTTCTTATGGGGCTTGTAGTATATTGGGGGTCTATGCTCGCATACAAGTAATTATAATATTAAACTAATATGTGATAAATGCAAAATATTATGTGAGTTCTATGGGTGGAAAGGGCAACCTACAGAAGCAGTCAAAGATGGCTTTCCTGGACAAGCGGTATTTGATTTAGACCTTAAATGATGGGTCAGGAAGCAAGGCGATAAAGTGAACAGAACCTTGATATGAAGTCAAAGAACCAGGTTTTAAATCTGCCTCTGATCCTTATTACCTGTGTAATGTTGGATAAGTAATTTATTCTCCTTGGACTTCAGTTTCCTCTCCTATAAAATGAGAGCATGGGTAGCTGGCCTCTAAGACCCATTCTAGCTTTAAATTTATAGTTCTATGATAGGAAATGTATGAGCAGAGGGGAAGGTGGTATTCCAGATCTAAGGAATAGAATTAGGAAAGGTAGAGAGTGGGGAAATATGGGAAAGTTTCAGGTGACATCAAATGGTTTAGTTGAGCTCAAATATAAAGTATATATAGATGAAGGCACAATGAGATGAAGTAGGAAAGGTAGGTTAATAAAACTTGTGGAAAACCTTGAATATCAATCAAAAAAATAAATTTTTATATTGTAGCCAATAGGGATCTACTAAAGTACCCCAAGATGCCAGACTGCAAGGAGTGCACTATGCTACCTTAACATTTCAAAAGGGGCATTTAGAAGTTCTGATAAGTAATAATTTTAATAATAGTTAACATTTATATGAGGTTTAAAGGTTCCAAAGTGCTAATGTATTATCACATTTGATCCCCAATAAATAAATAAGAAGATTACTAGCATTATAGGACCATCTGTAACCAGAATGGCCTTTGTTTTCTTTGAATGACTCAGTTTACCTCATTGAGCTTCCCTGGACGCTGGGGCTTGCTCTTCCGGGGCAGGACCAGAACTTCCTGTGTGATGAGTCATGGGGCTGGCTGAGGGGAGGTGTTAGCTCCAGAACCTGGTCTACCCTAGGGGGAGGAGCCAACTCAAGAACCAATCGGCCCTGGTCATTTGGGCGGAGCTTGATGATGTCAGAGACCCTATAAGAGGGGAGAGGACAGCTTGAAGAGTTCTTTCTCTCTTCCTTTTCCGGTTGGAGCCAGCGACAGTTACAACGACAGTTACAGAGGCAGTTACGACAGTTACGTCAGTTACAGCCACAGCGACAGACACAGCTGAAGCAGGAGCTGCCAGTAGCAGAGCTAACCTACGGGAGAAAGCTGAACAAAGACTTCAGGCCATTACAGCGACAGTTACAGCGACAGTTGGAGCCAGAGGCAGTTACAGAGGCAGTTACGACAGTTACGTCAGTTTCAGCCACAGACACAGCTGAGGCAGGAGCTGCCAGTAGCAGAGCTGATCTACGGGAGGAAGCTGAACAAAGACTTCAGGCCAGCGGGTAATCTTATTACCATCGAGGGGGAAGGATGATTTTGCTTTACGCAATCATGTTTCTCTGTAGCCTCCTGGTTACTCTTTCAAGGCGTACTTATTGGGCCTGGAAGATTTTGATCAACATATCAAAATGGGGCTTCTGGTTCATGGGTTGGTTACTGTGGAGCCTAAATAAATGTTTTGATTCTTCTGCCTTCTACTTTGAGAGTTTCTTATATCCGGCGGTTCCGAACCTTTCAGACATGTTTATGATCCTCTTTGAGATTATAAACTCGGCCCTCCTGATACATTTGGCGTCACGAACAGGATCGCTAGGTATAAGATCTCTATTTAGAAGCAGAACAATTCCAGAGGAAGAGATAAATATCCCAGGATGGGAGGATCCATTTTATTCCTCCCTAGCAAAAGAATTGGCTAAAAAAGCTGGACCCTGTGAAAACTGGAAACCAAGGCTACGGAGAGGAGATCCTAGGGATTTGGAAAAGTGTTTACGAGAAGTTGGGATTCAGTCAGGGGCATCACTATCTAGGCAAAGCTGGATAGTGTTATCAGCCTACCGGCTAGTATACGAAAGATTGAGATTAAGTGAAAGACATGGGGGCACTCCTACCCCACAGGAAGAAGAGGAATCTCAGATAGCAGGAGACCAAACTGACTCAAATGAGAACTTTTCTATTAATGTGGCTAAGAGCAACAGGAGACCAAAAAAGCCCAGAGTGCATTTCAACCCAGCCCAGAAAGAGCCTGACTGCCTGCTTCGTCCTAGCCATGGTGGCAGAGGAAGTGAGTGGGGAGAGAATGAGACAATGTTAGGGGCTGAGGCACAAAACACTACTGGGGTTCAGGATGTGCCTCACACAGAGAATAGGAGATGGTTAAATGATCAGACAAGGGCTCGACCCATACAAAGGAGGAAGACAGAAACCCGAGGTGAAGATTCAGTTACAAGGGAAATTCAGGAAGATTTCTCACCGCAAGAGGTCACAGATATTTTGAGTAGATTCAGCCAAAGAATAGGAGAACCATTGATATCTTGGATGGTAAGACTCAGTGATCAAGGGGCCGGTGGAATATCAGTAGATGGGACAGACTGCATGAGATTCATAGGTATCAGCCATGATCCTCTAGTTCAACAAGCTTTTAGGGAACATCATCAGCAAGGAGATGGTGATAGCAGGACTACTCTGTTGGCATTAGCCGCTGTGGGATGCAATAAGAGATATGCTACTGATTCTATGTGGCCCACTGAGCACAGACCCTGGTATTCACTTAGAGATTGTATCATGAGACTAAAGGAGGAGGTAATGAAGACTGCCATTATGACAGGAACTGCAGACAAATATTACAATGATTCAATGGAACTGCCTCATAGGAATTTAATAATTAGGACAGCTCCCCCTGCTTATAAACAACTAATTTTGAATTTATTACTTGGAGAAGTAGGGAGCCGTCTTACAACAGTGATAAATAAGATTTTACAGTTATATGACTTAGGTGACTGGGGAAGGGATAGATCTCCTCAAGAGAGAAGGGTGAATAACCAGCAAACTTGGCGCCAAAGGAGAGTAACAAGGAAAGAAATGTTTACTGCTTTATTGAGAGCAGGAGTAGGTTTTGAAATGATAGATGGAATTCCAACCAATGAATTATACAGAATGTATAGAGGACTTGATAACACGAGAAATAGGGAAATAAGAACTGCTCCTGCAAGCCTACAAGCCACTCAGACTGAAGGTGACCTTGTGTGATTAACGGATGAAAACTTGTACATTTGGGGAAAGGCTGAGAGGACAATCTTAGTCTCTGTCTAGGATGGGATCCTCTTGGCTTCCTCATTATGTTCCTTTTGAAAAGAAACATTTCCCACCTGAGTTTGGCTCTGATGTTGGATCTTTGCATAACTGAAATCTCAACCAAACTTGAGATGATTTTATTTGAAGAATTATAGTCCATACTTGTCTATTCTTTTTGTCCTTTGTTTTGGCTAACCTTGTTGCTAGTTTTGTTTCCTTCAGGCTTAAGCACCCTGCACTTTCCGGTGACTGCCTAAGCATGTAGCATTCTTGGAATTCCTGCCAGCTTGTTAAAGAAATGACCTCTGGAATGGGACTTTTTGGGGGCAGGGCCATCTCTACATCCAATTTCAGCATGAAGAAGCTATGGAAAATGAGACCTTCACCCCTCACCCCAAGATTTTGAGCCCCAATCGTTCAAGGGGGGTGGAAATGATGATAGTGTTCTGTTTACTTATTTTGTGTTATCCTTGCTGTGTTGTTTTATTGTTATGATATTATTGATCCTATGTAATGGATACAAGGATTTAGGGGTGGACATTTGAATTATTAATAATTATTTTGGGAATGATTGATTGAAGAGATTATCTTGCTGGGACCTAGGGGTGGATCACATTTGAATCGTAAACCAATATTTAGGAATGTCACCAAATGATATGTTTTGCTTTATAATGAATGATATGTTTTAGTTTCCTTTGTAATTGGATCACAATGTATGTTCTAGGATACATGGCTGATTAGATTATGTATCCTATAACAAGGGGTGGAGTGTAACCAGAATGGCCTTTGTTTTCTTTGAATGACTCAGTTTACCTCATTGAGCTTCCCTGGACGCTGGGGCTTGCTCTTCCGGGGCAGGACCAGAACTTCCTGTGTGATGAGTCATGGGGCTGGCTGAGGGGAGGTGTTAGCTCCAGAACCTGGTCTACCCTAGGGGGAGGAGCCAACTCAAGAACCAATCGGCCCTGGTCATTTGGGCGGAGCTTGATGATGTCAGAGACCCTATAAGAGGGGAGAGGACAGCTCGAAGAGTTCTTTCTCTCTTCCTTTTCCGGTTGGAGCCAGCGACAGTTACAACGACAGTTACAGAGGCAGTTACGACAGTTACGTCAGTTACAGCCACAGCGACAGACACAGCTGAAGCAGGAGCTGCCAGTAGCAGAGCTAACCTACGGGAGAAAGCTGAACAAAGACTTCAGGCCATTACAGCGACAGTTACAGCGACAGTTGGAGCCAGAGGCAGTTACAGAGGCAGTTACGACAGTTACGTCAGTTTCAGCCACAGACACAGCTGAGGCAGGAGCTGCCAGTAGCAGAGCTGATCTACGGGAGGAAGCTGAACAAAGACTTCAGGCCAGCGGGTAATCTTATTACCATCGAGGGGGAAGGATGATTTTGCTTTACGCAATCATGTTTCTCTGTAGCCTCCTGGTTACTCTTTCAAGGCGTACTTATTGGGCCTGGAAGATTTTGATCAACATATCAAAATGGGGCTTCTGGTTCATGGGTTGGTTACTGTGGAGCCTAAATAAATGTTTTGATTCTTCTGCCTTCTACTTTGAGAGTTTCTTATATCCGGCGGTTCCGAACCTTTCAGACATGTTTATGATCCTCTTTGAGATTATAAACTCGGCACTCCTGATACACCATCCTAGGCATAGAGAGTGTTCAAGAATACTAGGAAAGCTAGGGGCATCTTCCTATACTCTGTATACGCAGAGTGAGTTAATGCTAGAAAGGAACAGAAGCAACTGGGCAATGCGGTAGTAGTACATTTGCCTTGTATTTTCTCCTATTTTTCTTCTGATATCTGTTGCGTTAGAGGCTATCTGTCTAGGGGGATGGCTTGGTTGCTCTTATAAACTCAAACAGTATATAAGTGTGTACAAACAGAGCAATGAGAACCACTTGATCAGATTCTCTCTAGTATAATTTATTGGAATTACGCAGTATATCTGAGTTTGCTCTGGGTCCTCTTTCCAAGTGAGAATGCTTGGGTAGGGAAGAGAGGAAAAGGAAGAAGAAATATTAGGTGACCTAACAGGGACAAGAAAGGAAAATTTTGTAGTAGTAGCTATAGGGTTAAGTGGGAGTCATGAGTCATGCTTCTTATTTCCCTTTTCCCTTTAAATGATGAGGAAAAAAAACCTCAAAGATTAATAAGTGAAGGAAGAAAAGAAAAGAAGGGGAATGAGCAAATGAATATCAAAAGTTAATATCTTCTTTAAAAAAGACAAAGAAAATAACTAACAGCAAGAAAAAAGTCCAATAAAATGAACAAATATAGGTTAAAAGATCCTGAGGTCAACTCACAGAAGGAAAAATAACAGATTAAATTCAACAATAACCTAAAAACTGAATCTGGGCTTCCCCAAAACAATGAAAGGAAAAGCCATGGAGATCATCAGCAAGGGATTCAAGATGGAACCAATTTTTATTGATAACTTTCGTAATCAGATTGTTGTTGCTTTTGATCCTTCATTCTCAAAGAGGGTCAATTACATCATGAAAATGATGTATTGACTTGCCCATGAATTGGATTTAAGTAAGGTAGGGTTGAGCAAAATCATCAGATCTCTCTTCCAGGATCATCTAAGTCTAGTGGCAGGTGATGGCCTGGGATGCAGTGGATGACCTTGCCATCTTCAGTGTCTGACCAACTTCTAAGTACTCTATAGTACCTGATTTTGCTGCTGTCATGACCATTGGTACAAATTATTCTCATCTGTCTATTCTGGCAAGGAAGGTCTTCACAGGCTTTTGGGGAGACACCCTTCTAACTCACCAACAGTTTTGAAGCCTATTGGTTACCCTCAACCTGGTTTAACTCATCTGCCTAGATAGTTGATTTTTAAAAAAAGCAATGATACAGCACCTATGTGCCAGGCACTGTATTAAGTGCTTTACAAATATTATCTCATTTGAGCATCACAGAAACCTTGTAAAGTAGTAGGTACTCGTTTTAAAGTTGAGGAAACTGAGGCAAACAGATGTTAAATTCCTTGCCCAGGTTCATACAAGTATATCATTAAGGCAAAATTCATGACCTGGAAGAAGACCATGAAGACCATGAGCATGCCTGAATGGTTCAGAATCACAGGATATAAGGAATTCTCTAAGTAGAAGGCAGAGGAATTAAAGCATTTATTCAAGCTCCTAAGGACCAGACCCAAGGACCAATGTCCCCACTTCCATACTGTGGCAAAAACCTTCCAGAACCAATAAGCCCACCTCACAATAGTAACTAAGAGGTTACAGAAAAATACTATGGCAGCAAGCCAAACCACACTTGTGCTTTCCCCCAATGCTAGGGCCCTCCTGTAAAAAGATCACTCACAGGTCCCAGGCCCCTGCTCAGCACTCTCCAGTCTGTATGCTCCCAGAAGCTGGTTCTTGGCTCTCAGTCCTCAGTCCTCAGTTTTTGCTCCTCCTAATCCTCAGTTTCTCCTGCCCCTGCTATTCCTTCAGCTTCTTCTGCTCCTCAGCTTCCACTCCTCCAGCTTCTACAGCTCTGGTTTCTGCTCCTCCTTCTCCTGCTTCTCCTTTTCCTTCCACCACATCGGCCTCTCCAAGCTCGGTTCTCTCTTTTTATACAGTCCTTATACATCATCCGATTGACTAGAAAGTCATCTGATTGACCAGAATTTAGGCACATACCATTGGCTCTGGTCTTAGCAATTCCCCTTAGGGCCCTGAGGGCTTCACACCCACATTGGCTTAGCACTTAGTAATTAGGGGTTTGGGGCCTACTTAGAAGCAGAGATTTAATCAGACTTCCCTTAATTGGCCCCACCTGGAGCCTGACCTGAAGCCTATTCAAATGAGGTGGGGAGGAAGATCTTTTCGCTTACTGATCGCCTTTACAACAAGTATTCAGCACCTGAGTCTGCATTTGAATTCAGGTCTCCTTGACTCCAGGCCTGCTGCTCTATCCACTTCATCACCTAGATACCTTGACACAAGTTATCATTCTCCAAGGGATCTAAATTTGAGTACAATCTCAGTAGCTTGCAAAAAATAGGGAAAATACACACACATCCACACACATACACGTCCACAGTTGGACCAATCTAGAAAGTGAGGTTAATGCTGAGGATTTATCAGACTGAGTGTCTGTATGTGGTTATTAAAAAAGATTTAGGGTTAAGTTGGTGTGTATGGAAGAAAAAAGTGTGATTTGACCAACTAGTGGGAAGCAATAAAAGTCCTACATTTAGCTGAATTTGTAGATGACAAAGAAATCAGCAATCAGAACTTTGACTATAATTTCTTTTTGTTTTACCAATGAAGAGCAAATGTATTTAAAAGTGGTTAAAAAAGAAAAACCCCAAAATACTGCCTATAGAAAATAGCTAAGACAAAAACATGCTTTCAGGTTTAAAATAGGATGTTAAAAAAGGGTAATCATGCAGTAAGTGAGTTTAGAAAAGAGGAGTTATAGTCATGATTTCAGACAAATCTGATTTCAAATTAGATAACAGAGAAAAGTATATCATCTTGAAAGGAAAACTTGTTATGCAATTAGATTCATATTAAATATAGAAGCACATAACAGCAATAACCACTATATTTTAAAAGGAAAATGTAACTGAATTACAAAAGAAGCCACACAGAAAAGCATTAATACTTGATATTTCAACACTCCCCTTTGGAATAAGGTAATTCCTAGCTGTGACAACTAAAATGCAATGTGGCTGAGATGCTGAAGGGAGCATCCTAAATAAAAACAGTAAAAGGGTGGCAATTGGAACATAAATTTAGAGTAGAAAGGTACCCATCTAACCCAACCCCCTCATTTTGCAATTGAAGAAACTATGAGGCCCAAGGAGAATAATTCAGCCTAAGTCACGTGAGTAATAATAGTCAAAGACTTGACTTTTGAACCCAGGTCCTCTGACTTCAGAGCCAGTGCTTTTTCCATTTTGTTCCATTCCATTTCACACTCAATTTGGAAATCCATTCAGAACCTTGTGGAGGCTGCATCTGATATGTCTCCCCTCAGTGCAACAATGCTACAGCCCTTTAACACAACTGAAAATGGTGAGTGACCAATAGAGCCTGAGACATGAGGCCTCTCACTACCTCCTACTGAGATAGGATCTCAGTCACTAGGCCAGAGCAGGAGTCAATTATGCATGCATGGTATCTCCTGGCTATACATCATCTTCTACCATTTTGGGAACAGGCAAAGAAATTGTCATGAAGTTCATTTAGAACACTGGGAAGACGATATCAGGTATTTATTGACCAAGAAGCCTAATCGATCTCCCTGGTTCCTTTTATGTTTGAGAAAGAGTAGTAAGGGCTGCCTTTTGTAATCAGAGGACCCACTGGCACTTTCCCTTACTTTTGCTAGTGACCTCTTACCTTTTCCTCCCCATGATCCAGTAATTCAATAACCATCCCTCTATGTGGAAATTTCTTTCTTCTTCTATAAAATTTCTCTCCAGAGTCAGCTAAGTGGTACAGTGGATAGAGCACTGGACCTGGAGTAAGGAAGACTGGAATTCAAATTCAATCTCAGACACTTACTAGCTGCATGACTCCGGGCAAACCGCTTAAGCTCAGTGAGCTGATAATTAAGAAATTATGAAATGAAGGCAGGCATGCCAGTTTTTTGGGTACTCAATAGTAAGAAAGACCACTGTGGCAGTCTGTAATCACACAATAATAACCACAGAAACAGTACAGAAATTCCAAAGACAAGCAACAAAAGGGCTACACATGGTATGTGAAGGCAGAAGATAGGATGGTGAAGGAGGGCAGGCAGAGTGAGAAAGAGAATGGGGAGAGGAAGAGGCAGAAAGTATCATTCATGTAAGCATGAATTAGAGTTGAGAGCACCACACAGTATGGACCCAGAGTGCTGGATAGGGGTAGGAGTTTAAGGCCTCATTTTTATAGGATTTTTTAGGGGAACACACTCTTCTCTGTGCCACCTTAAGGTTAGTTCATTAACATACTCAAATCATTACAAAGTTATCAGTAAAACTTTTAAGTTAACATGTCTACGTTATCTCAAAATGATCAGTACCATTTGGTGATCTGCTGGTCTTTACTATGGAGATCTGGGATTTGTCTGGGATTTACATGTCATAGGACCAAAAGGTCCTAACAGCAAGGCCTACGGTTTCCCCTGAATCAGAACACAATACCAGATGTGATTTTTGGTTAATATGTTTAATCTTTGGGATAGTTTATACATGACTTTTAGGTTCCCCTTTGCAATCTCACATCTATTCACTGATATTGCTCCTTTATACTGGCTAACTATAAATTTACTTACTATGTGACATTGAATGTTCTTACTAGGAGTGGGGTGGGGAGAGTGAACAGGGGGACTAGAACAAGATACAGCATTAAAACACTCAGTTTCATTAACTATAAAATAATAATAATAATAGCATCTACCTCCTAAGGTTGTTGTGAGGTTCAAATGAGATATTTGTGTAGAATTTAGAATAGTGCCCAGTGCATAGTACATGTTTAATAAATGTGTATTTCCTTCCTCTTTTCCTCCCTCTCATCATCATCATTCTCAGCTCTTACCCCTAGGCTATACTTCTCCCCACTTCCATTATGCCATTCTGGGGATACCTTCTTTTATTTTCCCCTGACACACTGATTTGTTGATGGAGAGGAGGTGTACTACTTTCTCCTCACTGCTATTCCGGACCCTCCCTCCACTGACCTCATTCACTAACCCCTCTTCCTTTTCCACCTAGTCCATCGTTCTATATGACCTATTAATATTCTAGTTATATTCCAGACCTCAGGTTATTCTCCTTCTTTTTTCAGGAAGTTCTGTATCTCCCTGTATTTTTCTCTATCCCAATTCTTGCTCTCATACCTGGAGACCTATACCTCCAATGCAATACCCACAGTGGCTGCTATGAACATGCCGGCATATTCTCAGGTTTGAATCACAAGATACAACAGACTCTCTTCATGGAAGCTGAAACCAAAACATTTATTCCAATGCCAGAAAGCCAAATGCACCACAGCAACAAAGAAATCTGTACACATTATCAACATGGGGACACCAACTTTGCCAAGCCTTCCTTCCATCTGGCTTCCCCCAAAACAAACTCCCTTAAGCAAAATCATCCCCTCTCTCACTCGTGCTGGCTGCTCTGCTCTCTCTGCCTCCTCTCTCTCTCCAAGCTCCAACTCACTCCCACTTCCTGCTCCACCAGTTCAGGAAGCTCCTCTCACCACAGGCTTATGTGATTCAGACCCAGGCTAGAGGCAGGTCACATGGGCCTATTAATGGATGGGAAAGATCTTCCCACTGCATTAATATAACAAGACCTTGCCACAATTGTAGGCAAAAGTGTATACATACTTATACATATACATGCATGTATATGTATATATATATGTGTGTGTGTATATGTATATGTGTGTGTATATGTGTGTGTGTGTGTGTGTGTGTGTGTGTGTGTGTGCATTTGACTGCTTACTGTTTTCCAGACACGAAACTAGTCCTTAGGGATATAAAGACAAAAATAAAGTAGCTTCTAGGCAGCCATGTAGTACAGTGTGGCCTGGACTCAGGAAGACCCATTTTTCTGAGTTCAAATCTGGCCTCAGATAATGACTAGCTGTGTGACCTTGGGCAAGTCATTTCACCCTGTTTGCCTCAGTTTCCTCATCTGTAAAATGAGCTGGAGAAGGAAATGACAAACTACTCCAGTATCTCTGCCAAGAAAACCCCAAATAGGGTCATGAAGAGCTAGACACAACTGAACAATATCAAAGCAGCCTCTGCTCTCAAGGAGCTTATAAATTCACTAACCTCTTAAACTATCATTGCTTACAGCTTCACTCTAGACGAGTCAACGACAAGAATGGCCATACCCTGGATCTCACCATCACCCATAACTTTTCTACTTCCATAATTTTGAAGTCTGAAATTTTACTCTAAATAAGATCTCTTTTCCATCTACATCTCCCTCTCCCTCACTGCTCCTCAATCTATTCTTTATCGATACCATAACCTTCAGTCCCTTCATCTCTTCCTGTTTTCCCAGTGTATTACCCTTTGCTTTAGCCTCACTTTCTCACTTCAAGGTTTTAAACCTATAGTGGATGAGATCAGATCTATACTAGCCTTACACTTGAATCTCTTGCCCCATTTCCCCATCATCATTCTTTCTTTCTACACCCCAACTTTACTGGATTATCCCACCATTACTTTCCCATTTCTTCTCTAGTCTGTCAAACATTGCCAAAAGAAGTCACAATATTGTAGTGACATGGTCTACTATAGATGTATGGCATCTAATCTCAATTCAGTCATTCAGTTGTTTCAATCATGTCCAGCTCTTCATGACACCATTTGGGGATGTTTTTGGCAAAGATACTGAAGTGGTTGCCATTTTTCCTTCTCCAGCTCATTTTACAAGGTGAGGAAACTGAAGCAAGAAGGGCAAAATGACTTGCCCAGGGTAACACAGTTAATAAGTGTCTGAAGCCAGATTTGAACTCAGGAAGATGAGTCTTCCTGACTCTAACCCTATCCACCCTAGCACTTTATCCACCGCACCACCCAGCTGCCCATCTAATCTCAATTGGGCCCTCACTGCTGCATCACAATCTTTTTATTCCCCTATGATTGCCTCTCTATTATACTTTTGACATCAAATGTTCTAAACCTGCTCTTGTCTCTCCAAGACTTCTTCACTACTGCCTCATCTAAGCAGATTACCTAGATTACCATTTTTCTGAGAGGAGACCATCTGTCATAAGCTTATTTTATACTTTTTTTATTGTTCGGTCATTGCAATCATGCTTGACTCTTCATGACCCCATTTGGGATTTTCTTGGCAAAAGATACTGGAGTAGTTGGCCATTTCATTCTCCAGCTCATTTTGCGGATGAGGAAACTGAGACCACAGGGTGAAGTGACCTGCTCTGGATCGCACAGGTAGCAAGTGTCTAAGGCCGGATTTTAACTCAGATATTCCTGACACTCCAGGCCCTGAATTCTGTCCACTGTGCCACCTAGCTGCCCCATTCTATACCTTAGACCAGCCTAAATCATTTTCATTCTGTCCAATTTTGCCCCTGAACCTGACAAAAGAGTGACCCTTCTTGTCAAAAACAACCCCTCTACTCATATTATATTTTCTTAAATTTAATCAAGCTTGGTATGCTCCAAGTGACTGAAGATTTATTCCTTGAAACAGCAAAAGAGTCAGGAATAGAGGAATTCAGAGCAAATATAAACTGTGCAATCCCTCTCTCTCTTTTTTTTTTCTTACTACCAGGCATGTAAGGTAGAGGTTATGTGCATCTAGAAATGAAAGCAAGTCAAATATAAAACACTCTGGTTTTTATTTACTCTCCTGTTTGTGACTTTGGCTGACTTAAAACTCAGGGGGTTCAGGTACTACAGATGGCTCATTGTTTTCTCCACTGCTTTTGCCCCAGGGAAGGAGCACTGAGTAAATTTATTATATTCATTCCACATCAACTCTACCACTCCCCAAGCACTCAGTACACAAAAGACAATCATAGGGTAGCCAGCAAGCATATTTATCAAAGCAAACAGTGGATCCAAAATTGAGAAAGTTACACAGATTAGTGTAGGAAATAAAATTCACAAGAGTAAAAGGGCTCTTCAACTTGGAAATCCGATGAAATCTCAGCTGAACCAAGGAGAAAACAATCTTACCCAAGAAGTCCATTCTTAGCTGTCTTTGAGGTTGCATGAAGAATCAAAAGACATTCTTACAGTTCCAGGGAATTCTCTAGTATGTCATTCAAAGTACTTACCTTGTTCTCTGCTTTCTCTGTCTTCCTCAGTGTCTTTGCCCATCCAAAGTCACATTCCCTATGCATGCACAAAATCATAGCCACAGAAATCTCTCATACAATCAAGAGTCATGGGATACACGTATACGTGGTTGTCCTTCAGGGAACTACCCAGACAAACCTGGAGTGAGAGTATTTAAAAAAAATCTTATTGTCCTTTATGCTTTTTGCTTTAATATCACATTTACTTTCCAAATATATCTGCCTATTATTCCTCCACCTACCAAGCCATCCCTGAAACTAAAGTTTTAAAAAGAGAGAGAGAAAAAAACCAGGTCATGGAAGATAACAACATATCAAACAAGTTTGATGCTACCATTGAGATGCCTTGAGGCCCCACTCTCCTGATTGGTGACTCCTTCCCTTAGACTACAGTGCCATATCACAAAGCTTACTTTGTTACTGTTGTTGAGTCATTTCGGTAGTTTCTGACTCTCCTGAATGCTTTTGGGATTTTCTTGTCAAAGGTACTGGAGTGGTTCGCCATTTCCTTCTCCAGCCCATTTAACGAATGGGGAACTGAGACAAACAGGGCTAAGTGACTCGCCAGCAGTCAGACAGCTTTTAAGTGCCCAAGGTTGGATTTGAATTCATGAAGATGACTCTTCCTGATTCCAAGCCCAATGCTCTATCCACTGCAGCAACCAGCTTCTCATAACTATAGTAATACATACAAAAAATAACTTACTATGGCCAAATGAGAATTATGCCAGGGGTGTAAGAATGGTTGATCACTAGGAAAACAGTTAGCATATGGCAACAAAAACTCATGTCAATATTCAGATGCAAATGCAGAAAAATTTTTGTCAAAATGTAACACATTTATATTTAAATTTACATTTCTCTTATTATTAGTGATGCCGATATTAGATTTAATATGATTGTTGAACATTTGAAAACCTTATTTTGAACACTCTGTTCCTTTGACCACTTGTCTACTAGGGATAACTCTCGGTCATTTATATCTATATCATCTATGTTAATAGATGTAGCTTTTTGCAAGTTATTTTATGTTGGATGGTAGAGCTATTTATACATTTTTTCCCAATCAATATATTTTTTTCTTTTTATAGCTGCATAGCTCTGCTTCTTCCAAAAACCTTTGGATTTCCTTTCATTAGAATTTTCTATTTTATCTTTTATGACTATCTTTATCCCTTGTTTGGATAAGAATCTTCTCCAGAGTAGTACTTGTGAAAGTTGTATCATTCTGATCTCTATTTATTTTAGTGACGTGACCTTTTATATTTATATCCTATATCAGTTTGGAACTCATTATGGTATACTGCCTGCTTAGACAGGTTTGTCCTCACATTCCCCTGTATTATTGCCACCTGGATGGCACCAAAAGAACAGGAACTGTCCCTTATTTGTTTAACCTTATGAGTTAATTTAATGAGAATGAGGTGTGGGGAGTGAATGTCATATAATGTCATGATATAACAAGCCACTTAAAGGAAACAAAGCAAATTAATTTATGAAAAGCATTCAAGAAGAAGTTCAGATGATGACATATAAGAAGCTAGTTTTACATGCACCATGCACAAAGAGATTGCCATGTGACTTCAAGAGGCATCCCAGTTGAAAACAACTTGTGGTGACGGTGGAGATATAAAAAGTGTTATATCATTAGGAGCAAAAAGTGTTCACCTGATGATTGACCAGGAAGTGGTTATTCTCTCTATAGCTGTTGGACTCATGGTGAGAGTCTCCTTTTCTCCTCAGTATGACTTTTGTGGGATCCAGCAATCATTCAATCAACCAATAAGCATTCATACTTACTACGGCATTGTGCCTAGACAAAGTGAAAAACTGTCTTCGCTCTTAAGCAACTTATATTCTAATAGAGGAGACAACACATACACATGATTACTAGAGGTGACCACCTCTCCCAACACTATATCCAACCTCTTGGTGGTGTACTGGATTCATTGCTCTGGGGTGGCTTAAATTCTCAGCAAGAGAAGGAGACTCTTTGATTCTCACATTCACTACATCCACACTCCCACTTTGGCTACTTTGGAAAAAATTAGTACTTAAAAGAGTTGCTAATTATAGAAATTTATTGTGGCCTCAAAGTTTGGGATTTATCCCGCAAAGGGAGTAAAAACCGAATCAAATTTGGAATAACCAGTTTATTCCCACACTGAAAAGGGAATTTTAAGCAGTAAAAAATCATAAAATGAAAAGAACAGAATACAATTACTTATCACTACAAGTATAATCCTTTGGAAGGCTAATGTTTCAGCCTTGTTGAAAACACAAAGTCTGCAAGGCTCCTAATTGGCAGTTTTCCTTTTCTCCTCTGTGCTGGCATTGTTCCATCAAATAGCAAAGCATGATCAAATCTGGATCTTTTCTGAGGGCCTTATCCTCTGATGCTTACGTTTACCATGTTCAAAGCCTAATTCCACTACTTCTATTACTGTAACGGCTATTGCATAATAATAATAATGGCTGATGTTTATGTAATGATTACTATGTGCCAGGCATTGTGCCAAGTACTTTACAAATATTGTCTCATTTGATACTTCAACAAACCTGGGAGGTAGGTGCTATTTTCCTCCCCATTTTACAGTTGAGGAAACTGAGGCAAGCAGACAGTAATTTGCCCAAGGTCACACAGCTAGTGTCTGAGGCTAGATTGTCCTCCTTACTCTCCAAGACCAGCACTCTATCCACTATGCCACTTATCTGCAAATTAGCTAGAAGACACTGCCCTTGTTGCCAGCCCACAAAGGCTTTCCGGAAAAGGAAACAAAAACAGAAGCAAAACAAACCAAAAGAAAAAAGTGGGAAATCAAGGTAGCTATGAGCTTCCAGTACAAGCCTAGCTAGTTGAATCTCCCGACCAGTCATTATGCCAAAGCAGAGAAGGACCTTTTTTTATTCCACTCCCCAACTGGTTTCACATCTTATCTTCTTGAAAGCCATGTTTAAGAGACCTGACAGTTGAAAACTCCCTCTTCTTCCTCTATGAATGATACCCTGCATCATCAGTTTTTCTGGTTCAGCAACCAATCAAGGTGACTCAAGTCAGTTGGCATCAAGCAGAAGATATTGGCACATACTCAAATTTCTACATGGTCCCTTGAGTGAAGGCAGAAATTACCTGTGCATGCTACTAAAGGACAGAAAAGTCCATTTGTTTACCTGGAATGCCAACTAGGCAAAAGGCAGAAGAACTACTAGAAAGTGCTACATAGAAAATAAATAAAAAGTAACTCTAGAAACTTGGGAGGGCAGGAAAAGCTTCATGAAAAGAGTTGTGCTTTAGCTGAGTAATGAAAGAAACCAGAGAATCCAAGAAGTAAAGGTAAGGAGGGAAAAAATCATGGCATATAATGTCAGAGGAATGGGAAATAAGGGAGAGGAATTGACAAGTGAGGGAGGGAAGGAATTCTTGATTTTTTTCAGTAAAATATGAGTTGTGGGCATCATTAGAGAGTCTGGGAGGAGGGGTGCTATTGGAGGATTGAAGAAAGAAGAAAAATTTGGGGAATCCATCATGGACAGTGGAATTAAAACTCTATTGGGGAGAAGTAAGCATTGCTTTGATGTTATAATGGCTCAGCTGAGATTCAATAATATAAATTTGTCACATGACTTTGAGTAGCAATGAAGTAGGAACAGAGGATGCATATGATGGGAGTTACCAAGGATTTGGGTTCATCAACCTAAGTAATAGTATGGGAGCAAAGGATTTGAGAAAAAAGTTGAACCAGTTCCCTAAGAGATAGAGATTGGGAAGAGAGGAGAATGTAGCTGGAGCAAAGTTGGTGGCCTGGCAAAACAATGAGGGGCACAAATCATAGATCATGAGTTAGAAGAGAGCCCAGAGGTCAAATAATCCAACATACTTATTTTATAGATAAAGAAACTGAACTCCAGAGATATTAAATGAGTGGTCCGAGGTTATACAGATAGTACAGAGCTGAGATTTGAAGATGGATACTTTGATTCCAGGCCCTTTTCTCTGTACCAAACTGTTTTTGGGGTATGCCTAAGTACTCTCATCTGTCAATAACCTGTAGGTGCAACTGTGCTCTTGGTGAAAGAAAGTAAAGGTGGGAACTAAGATTTTCATGGGAACATCTAAAATTGCTAATAGATTGGAAGTTAAGAGCTTAGCAAAAGCAATAGATTGCTAGGCTTATGAGGTTTAATATTGTGTCTTTTATTTCTGATTCTATTCATTAATGTGCTCTAAGTTATAATATGAATGTATAATCCTTTCTTTGTGTTATGTGAACTTGGCAAGAAGATAAGAATCTTATTGGGTTTGAGCAAAGAAACCAAATATTTTGTATATATTTTGAACACAGGGCAAAATATTACAAGTTAGAGACTGGGGAAACACTAAAAGAAAGACTCAAAAAGGGAGAGGGACTTTGGAGGATCTGTTCCTTCCACTTGTGTAGAGGTCAAAGGCAGAAAGTCTCCATTTGTACGTGTACAAACAGGATTTGGAGCAGTTTAAGCTTGGAGCTCCACCTGGTGGTAGATACAGAGATTGCAGTCTGGTAAATTAATCTCAAGGGCCCATGGAAAGTAAGTGTTTCTGTAAAGAGAAGAGCTCATTATGACTTTACAATAGTACACGGTATAAGACTCTGGTCTAATTGTAATTTTTGCCAAACAGCTTTCCAGCATTCCATAAGTTCTTTTCAAATGTGTAGTTTTTATGTCAAAGGAAAAATTCAAAGCCAGTTCTCCCTGATTCCAATTCCCACTATGCCACAATGTCATTTTGGGGAAAAAGAATTCTTATTTTACTTCTATACTTAGTAACAAGTGGATAAGCAATTTAAATTTAAAAGCCAAATCATTAAATTAAAAACATATGGAAGAATCAAACACTGTTTTTCAGAATTATGGCTAGAGGAAATTTTTGTTAATGTTTTATTGATGCTGCCAAAAAATCACTGTCACCTCCCTGCATACATGCAATACAATCCTCCATTGCAATAAATGAATCAACTAACACAAGTCAACACATTGAACATGTCTGAAAGTATATTCCATACCTTTAGGCCTCCAGTCCTCTGTCAAAAGATGAGAGTAATGCTTTATTATTAATCATCTGAAGCCATGATTGGTCATGATAAGAATTCTGAAATCATTTTTTTCCCTTTACATTATTAAGGTCACTGTGCAAATTGTTGTCCTGCTTCTGCATATTTTATCCTGTGTCCCTTTATATAAAATTTCAGGCAAAAGGATCTTAACCAAATTAGAAATTCAGGAGGTAATAAAATTCTATTATTAAAAAAATTGAAAAGCTTTTGAATAACTCAAATTAACTAGACTAAGAAGAGAGCTTCTCAAGTGGGAAAAAATATTTGCGTCAAATAGTTAAATGCTTAACATAAACAATTTTCTGAAGAATTGTAACCCCAAAGAAATACCTATTCACAACATTATTCTTTCTACTAAGCAGGGGTCTCTGAACTAAAAGACAAGAGTAAGTAGATTGTGGGCTTTGAAGAGATTCCATATCTGTCTCAGTATTAAGCATCTTTAAGCCTTAAACAGTACCTCATGTCAGCTTGAAATCATCCCAGGCCCCCTAAGCCCCATAAAACAGAACGTCAGCTCTAGAAGGAGATTCTAAGCCATCTCATACCTTAGCATCCAGAACAAAGTGATAGGAGGCAGTTACCCTCTATGGTCCTCCAGCGTACACACACAGAGTCAGTGGAATCCCTCACTGCCTCTAACAAGTCAAAATCTCATTAACTCTGAGATGCCAGTAGTGGAAAAAAAAATTGTGGTTATGTTCCTGGAGGCTGGGAATGAATTCACCTCGGAACCTATCCTGGAGGTTCAATCCAAAGTAGTCAAGAATGACGCAGGCACAGGAGCAGATATTGGGTAAAGTAATTTTGCTCCAAATCTTTGAGTCTACAGAAGCAAAGAGGAATCCTACTCCCACCCCTCTAAATGTCAGAGGAACTGAAGCTCAAGATCTGAAATTGTTTAGAATCCCACTGTCCCCATACTACAATCAATATCTACTGAGGTGAAAATTTCTGTACTTTCATCCCTTTCTACTTCACCCCTACCCTTCCACAATCCATATTGTTCTCTGCCCTGCCATTCCATTATACCCTATGGAGTCCTCGCTTTGTTCTCACAAACTCCCTGTTATCCTAGAGCTCTTTATTTCACACTCTTTTCACATCTTCTTGCAAGAATGGAAATCTGGGTCTCCCCCTTATATCCCTGGCACCCCTCTCCTGTAGTAGGTATCCCTTTTCTGATGCTTTCCTCAATACTGAGCTGGAAAGATTTGGCATGTTCCTTATTTTCATTCCGTACTGTGGCTTTGCCACTATTACTCAAAATCTTCCCCTTTTTGAAGTTTACTCTATCCATCTTTATCTCCCAGTCCAAACTCTTGTTCCTCCCATCGAGCACCCTGGCCTCCATTTTCATCAATCCCTTAAACTCCCACAATCTCTATTTTTGCTCAAGTCCTTCAACTCTATTATTCAGAACTGCAAAATTCCTCTCTCTGAACAGTCTCCTGACTTTCAATATCTCCTCCTGTTTCACCCCTTCAAAACTTATTCTTCATCTTCAGCGTAACCTCTAATTCTTCTTTCTGTCCTCGTACTCTCAGTCTCACCCCTGCACTAGGCCCTTTTGCCCCCTCCTCCTATTCCATACACCCCTTGCCAAACCCTGATTCTAGATCACCTCCACCATCCTCATTTTCCACTCCTATTCAAATACTGATGAAGTGTCCTGGAGAAATTCTTACAACCTTGTTTATTTAGTTGGCTCCAATTTTGTTATCTGGTATCATCTGGGTTTCCATTTTTCTTTGGCATCCTTTTTGTTATTCCCTGTTTTTTTCTCTATTACATCCTCCACAGTGGCCATTTTAAATCATTTCCTCTTTCTCTAAACATCTTAGAGCTTGTCTTCCTCCTTTCCTTTTCAGAAGAGAACCTCATCTCCTACTTTACCAAGAAATTAAAACTATTCAATAGAAGTTCTCTCTTCTCCTCCATTCAGTGCCTCAAAGCCCTTTCTTAAACATCCCCTGTTCTCTCCTTCTATGCTACAATATCTCATGAAAAGATTAGCATCTTTTTGCCAAGTTCAACTGCTGAACTTGTGCTCTTGATTCTGTTCCCTCCCATCTCAGATAGAAGTTTGCCCCTACACTTCCCTTTCTTATTTTCTATGTCTCTTTATTCATTGACTCCTTCTTTGCTGCCTCCAAATGTGCTCATACATCCCCTAGCCTTAAAAACTAATTTTTTCCCTGTGATGTATACTTCTTGGAGAAGAAGAAAGTATGGTTCCTGAACTGCATCTTATTTGGAGAGCATAGACAGTAAGTTTCTAAGACAGTTCAGGTCTGATTAGATTTAAAATTAATTTGTCCTCGAAGTTACTTTATTCTTGAGGATTGTTAATTTACCTTATAATCAAATCAAATGCTAGCCAATATGCTGAGTTCAAAAATGTCACCAGGATTCTGAGGTAGTGAGGAAGGAGTGTTATAGGCACCTTCCTTCAAAGTAGATTTCTTGAATAGCAAAACTCACTGTTAGAAAATAGAAAGATGATAAAATGTCTTAGAGGTTGTTTTAGACTACAAAAAGAACAATGATGAATAAAAAACTTATGAGAAATACACATACATGCCTATTTGTATACATAGTCTTTCTCTCCCAAACTCTACTCTTTTGTTACCAACAGCCTTCTGAGCACTTTCTCCTGAACATTTCATAGCCATCTCAAACTCAACATGCTCAAAACAGAACTTATTACGTTCCCCCTCCAAACTTCTCCATTTCTGTTGATTGCTCCACCATCCTTCTAGTCCTCAAGTTGGCAGTCTCACAGGTGTTCTTGAGTTCTCTTCCTCCCTAAACCACCAAATCTCATCAGTTGTTAAGTCTTTTCTATCCTGTCTCCACAATATTTCTCACATGTATCCTATTTTCTCCATTCACCCAGCTTCCATTCTGGCTAAGACCCTAATGTCATCTTGCCTAATCTGTGGTAATAGCTTCCTAAATTGGCCTCCCTGCCTCCAGTTCTCCTCATTCCAATTTATCCTCCATGCAGCTGGCAAATTGGAAGTTCTAAAACAGAGGTTTAATCATCCATTATGCCCTACCCCAATTCAAAAATCATCAGTGGCTAGGGCTATATCCCAAAGAGATCACCGAAGTGGGAAAAGGACCCACTTGTACAAAAATATTTATTGAGGCTCTTTTTGTTATGGCCAAGAACTTGAAATTGAGGGGATGCCCATCAATTGGGGAATGGCTGAACAAGCTGTGGTATATGAATGTAATGGAACTATTGTGCTATAAGAAATGAACAGGCAGACTTCAGAAAAACCTGGAAAGACTTATATGCACTGATGCTGAGTGAAGTGAGCAGCACCAGGAGATCATTGTACACAGTAACAGACACAGTGTGAGATGATTGATTTTGATAGACTTAGCCCTTCTCAGCAATGCAAGGTCTTAAAACAATTCCAAAGGACTCATGATGGAAAATGTCATTTACATTCAGAGAAAGAACTATGGAGTCTGAATGCAGAGCAAAGCACACTATTTCATTTTTGTTTTATTTTGTTTTTTTTCTTTCTCATGGTTCTTTCCATTCATTCTAATTCTTCTATACAATCTGACTAATGTGAAAATATGTTTAATAGGAATATATATGTAGAGCCTATATCAGATTGCATGCCATCTTGTGGAGGGCGCAAGAAGGGAGGGGGAGAAAATTTAAAACTTATGGAAGTGAATGTTGGAAACTAAAAATAAATAAATTAACTTAAAAAATAAAGCTAAAAAATAAAACTATTGTCTCCAGGATTAACAAATCAATAGGGAGGTATTTCAAGTGCCTACATGACACATACTATGCTAGATGCTGGGGATATAACGATTCACCCAGTTCCTGCTCTTAGGAAGCACACATTCTAATGAGAGAGACAATAAGTCCATATGTATGTAATATGTACAGAAAAATGCAAAGAAATGAATGTAATGAATATAAATATAGAAAGCAGATAGATAGCAGAGGAATGATAAAAGTTTCATGTAGAAGGTGGTTCCTGAGCTGCATTTTGATGAAAGAGAGAGATTTTAGGAGGCAGTGGTAAAGAGGCAATGAATTCCATGTATGGGGGATGGCAAGTAAAAAGGCATGGAGATGAGGGATGCAGTGTTGTGTGTGAAGAACTGGATTTCACAGTGTAGGAGGGAGAGTGATGTACAATAAGGCAGGAAAAATAAATTGAGAATAAATTCTAAAGGGCTTCCAATGTGTTACATCTTATCCTATTAACAAAGGGGAGTAACTGGAGTTTATTCAGAAAAGTAGTGACATGGTCAGACCTATGTTTAAGGAAAATCACTTTGCCAGTAGGATAGAACATGGACACAAATGAGGAGAGTCTTAGGAAAGAGTTATATGTGAAAGATATAATGGAGATAAAAAAAAAGATTAGGAAACTGATTAAATATGTGCAGGGAGGGAAAGTGATTCGTGGAGGATAGTTTCAAAGCTGTGAATGTGAGAGACTAGAAGAATGATGGTGTCTTCAACAGAAATAGAGAAGTTTGGAAGAGGGATGGATTTTGGGGAAAAGATAATGAATTATGTTTTGGACATACTGAGTTTGAGATGTCTCTGGGGCTTCCATGTTATTGTTATTTTTTGTTAAATATGCCTTTCCTATCAGCATTGAGCAATTGTGGTGTTTTAAAAAAAATAGAAATAAAGCCCTGAATACATAGATGTATAATCTAGCAAAACAAATTTCCACATTGGCCATGTCTAAAAATGGATAGTTTACATTAATCACCTTCTCTCTCAGGAGGTGAGTAGAGTGTTTCATTTTTATTCTTTTTGACTTATGGTTTATCATTGCCTTGATCAGACTTCTCAAGTCTTTCAAAGTTGTTTTTCTCTGTAATGTTGTTGTCATATAAATTGTTCTAATTTTTCTCACTTTGTGCTAAATCAGTTCACAAAGGTCTTCCCAGTTGCCTCAGAAACTGTTCATTTCATCACTTTGTTGGGCATAATAATATTCTCTTACTGTAATTTGCTTAGCCATCGCCCATTGAAAGACATCCCTTTCCTTTCCAACTTTTGACAATGACAAAAAGAGTTGCTATAAATATTTTAGTACATTATGATCATTTTCCTTTTTCTTTTTTGAGACATCTATTTTGAAATATCCAAAGGGCAATTGATGATGCAAGGTTGAAGCTCTGGGGAGAGACTAAGACTGTATATCTAGATTTCTGGGAATTATAATTATACCATAACCTTGACTTCACTTTCCTAACTTCCTTGTAGTTAGTCAATTCAGTGCTATACTACTAGGAATAAAATACAACCAATTGTATTTGTAATTAAAAACCATCCACAATGTATTTTATACCTATGTTCCCAGTCTTGTTTCACATTACCCTTTCCCTGTCCTTTTTTTCCTTTCTAGTAAAACAACCCCGCTAGTCATTCCTTTTACTTGATATCCCAACTGCCACTTCTGTGACCACACATAAATGGTACCCCACTTCTGGAATGCACTTTCTCCACATTTCCCCTCTTTCCCTCATTTAATTTTTTAAAGTTCTTTTTTCAACACTGCTCAAGTGCTACCTTTCATAAGGGGCCTTTCCTGATTCCCCTTCCAATATCCAATATTTAGCACTCTCATCTGTAAATTATTTTGTTCATACTTTGTATTTATTTACTTGTGAGCATGTTGATTCACTACATCACTAGGAAAATGGCATCTCTTAAGGTAAGAGAATGTTTTCTCTGTCATTGTATCTCTAGTACTTAGAACAGTGCCTTGTACATGGTAGGTGCTTAACAAATTTTAAACATTGAATTGAAATGAATAGTGAGAAGGAAAAATACTTCAAATCACTAATAACATTTAAAACTTCCCATAATTCTGGAATAGAGTGAGGGTGGCACTTTTCCCAGATATATGTCAAAGTTCTAGAAATACTGACTTTTCCAATAAGATAAGAAAAAGTAAAATTAACATTAAATTTTAATTAATTTTATTAGTTAAAATTAAAATTCAATTAATTAAAAAGCATAAGATTACCAAAGAGAAGTCAAAGCTATTCCAAATTCATATCTAAATAAGAGATATAGGAAAACACAAAAAAAGTTAATTTTATTACATTTGTAAAAGTACCATAATTTCATTTGTATGAAAATTCCCACCAACTATAGTTTAGATCAGTGTCAGAAAATTGCTTAAGTTTCAGAGAAGTTTAATGTCTTATCTTTGGTTACACAATCTTTAAGTATTTGAGGTAATATTTAAACCCAAGTCTTCCTCACTTGAAGTTCAATACTCTTTTGAATATTCCATATTGTTTCTGTAAGAGGTGGGGGTGCCTGGAAAGGGAATTTCATGCACCTCACTTTTCTATAGGCTTGGAAAGAGAAAGTTTAAAGGGATGACAGGGAGGGAATTGTAATAGTCAAAGAACAGTAAAGCAAGCAAGGAACTGTCCCAAAAAAGAGAGGGGGACATGCATGGGTAGGTAAGTCCTCCAAATCCTCAGTCCCTTTTTAGTCCCTCTGCTGTGTATAAGCATTACATGCATCCTCATAATTTCTGGCCTAGCTTCATTTTAATCCTATCTAAATCAGATACAACTTAAATTTCTTGATGGAAATCATTGATAAAAAATGTTAAATAGGACCAAAGAGAGATCCATTGGGACACTTAACTGCAGAGTAACTGCCAGGTGAATAGCGTAGAAGGAGAGTTTGTCATCTTATTCCCATATGTCCATCTTTTCCGCTCTTCATCAAAGAGAGACAATATGGTGTTGTATGTAGATAGAGAGATGTTTTTAGAGCCAAGGAGGTCTGAGTTCAAGTTCTGCCTCTTATATATACTGACTGTGTTACCCTGAATAAACCACTTAACCTACCAGTGTACTGAGGCAGCTAGCTGATGGCACAATAGATAGACCTGGAATCAGGTCTCAAAGTTCAAATGCAGCCCCAGACACTTACTATCTTTGTGACCCTGCGCAAGTTAATTAACATCTGTTTGCCTCATTTTCCTCAACTATAAACGGGAAATAATATTAGCATCTACCATTCAGGCTTGTTGTGAGGATCAAGTAAGATAATATTGGTTAAAAAACAAAAACAGAACAGTTCCTGGCAGATAGTAGGTGCCATGTACATGCTTATTTTCTTCCATCCTTGCTTTGGAACTAAGATTATAAATTGAAGGGAAAGTACCTGCCTACATTGCTACAAGGAGCTTCCTCATAAAGGAGTTTCCACTTGATCGAAATTACAGGTCCAATCCCTATCCCTACTTAAATCTAGTCAAACTGTATCTACAGCATTGCCCTCACCTGCCAGTTTAATAGCTTTATCAAAAAGGGAAATAAGCTTAGCTTGACATGGCAAATCATGTCTAGAATTTTGCCAGGAATCAAAATCAGAGTCAATGGCATAGGTATTAGACTTTATTCTCTTCTCTTTTTAAAAACATTAGGATAGCATTTGCCCTTTCCAGTCCTATTGTACCTCTCCCACTCTCCACAATATTTCAAATATCATTAATATTGACTCATCAATCACATCTGCCAATTCTTTCACTACCCAAGGATGTAGTCAATTTGGCTCAGGTTACTTGAATTTCTTCACTTGAGTATACCTTACTCTACGATGCCACTCGAACAATCCCATTATTTTTCCTATTTTTTAGCACAGACTTGGGTATCATCCTGATGAGGGTTTGGGGTGAGGGGTGCTCGACACCCCAAAGTACCGACACACCGGGTCCTGCCGAAAGAATTCAACTCAAGCTTTCTCAGCCAAGGGAAAAGGTAAAGTTTATTAAGAGTTAGCCAAATAGGCCTGCCCCAAGAGATCCCACCCCTTGTGAAGCCTGTAAGGAAAGCCGGCCAGATCAATCTGAGCTAGATTGGATCTGACCAACTTCATGGAGGCAAGATGGAGATTATATACATAAAGATTGTGGGAGGGATTGAGGGGTGGTCTGGGGTGATGGAAATGACAGACAATAAAGGGCTAGGGTAACAGAGCTAGGGTATAGATATTTTGATCAGGATTAAGGATAGGAAACAGGATTAAGGGTGGGAAACAGCTGGACAATAGAGGACTGGGCAAGGTAGGCATTTGGGCCTAATGGTTATAGCCTCAGGCCAAGACCAGATCAAATGGGAAGATTCAAGGAGAGTTCAAAGGTTCAAGGGGTTCCCAGAGACTGTGCCCTCATCAATCCCACCAAATATTAACAATTTGATTCTAAGATCAAATTTGCCCTATTGTGTTAGCACTTCCAGTTTTTTTTTTCCTTTTGCCTAAACTTTGGGTAGTTATCTATAGACAGTTGAGGTCATGTGTTTTAGTACTGGCTATTTTCTTGGATTTTTGTCTTCAGGAAACTTGTGGGTATATCAACTGCTTTTATGTTTTTCCCTTAATTTTAGTTATTTTTTATGGTATGTAACTTGGAGGATGTAGATAAGAAATTTCCTCCCTTGTTATTGTATTAGGACCAAGGTTTTCCCCCTTTCCTATTTCCTCATCCAGAAACCAACCAGAGTGGGAAATCTCTCTTAGAGATTCCCTTAGGCCAAGATATAAACAGAAGGAAATAGAAGGAAATTCAAAGTTTAGGCTAATGGTGTGTTCCTGCTCATTGTATTTGCTCAGATAGGTCTAGGAAAGGTTGATTCACCCTGTTATCAAGACAGTTGATATGGAAATTGATACCTCTTCCACCAAGATTTGAGTGACCTAAGTCATCTACCCCAAGACCTTCATTTTACTATAGCCCACAACTGTCTTTGTGTTAACCAATCCAGTTGATTGCCACCCCTCAGGAACACCCCCTCTTTGAAGGGCATATAAATTGTGACCTCATCATTATTAGGGGTCTTTGGTCTAAGAGAGGTGGCCAAATGACCATCTTTTTTATTAATAACCTGCTTGTCTTATTAATAAAATGATTAAATTACCCAGAAAGCAAAAGAGACATATAGATAGATGATAGAAAAATTGATATGTATAAAATAGATAGATAAATGTGCTTGTGTGTATGTGTGTATATATATATATATATAATATATATAGTCTAGATTTAGATCTAAATAGATATATGTGTATGTGTGTATGTATGTGTGTGTATGTATGTATATACGTCTGTATGTATATGGAGAAAGAGAGACAGAGAGCTTAGATTTGAGTTAAAACACCCTGATGCAGGAGGAGCCAAGATGGCTCCCTTTCCTGGACCTGTCTGAGCAAGGGAAAAGTACCTACATGTACAAAAGTATTTACAACAGCTCTTTCTGTAGTGGCAAAGAATTAGAAACTGAGAAGATGCCCATCAATTGGGGAGTCGCTGAACAATTTGCAGTATATGAATTTAATGGAAAATTATTGTGCTATAAGAAATGATGAGCAGACAGATGTCAGAAAAACCTGGAAAGACTTACCTGAACTGATACTGAGTGAAGTGAGCAGAACCAGGAAAACATCATACACTGCAACAGCAATACTGTTGCTGTGATAGATTTATCTCTTCTCAGCAATACAGTGATCCAAGACAATTCTAAAAGATTCAATGATGGAAAATGCTATCCACATCCAGAGAAAGAACTATGGAGTCTGAACACAGATTGAAGCATACTACTTTCATGGTTTTTTGTTGTTTTTTTCTTTCTTGTGGTTTTCCCCTTTGTTTCTGATTCTTCTTTCACAACATAACTAATGTGGAAACATATTTAATATGATTGTACATGTATAACCTATATCAGATATCTTGATGGATTGGGGGAGGAGGGGAAGGAGGGAAGGAGAAAAATTTGGAAATCAAAATCTTTTAAAAGTGAATGTTGAAAACTATCTTTAGATGTAATTGAAAAACACTATTCAGTGGGAAAAATAACCCTGATTATTAGAACTATTTAAAAGTGGAATAGGCTTTTTTTTTCAGAAGTGTTGTGTTCCCGTTTAATATAACTCTCTAAATAAAGTCTGAAATTCTATCATTCCATTATTCTGTCTAGAACATTTAATCCTATTATTTTATTAACTAATTTAAGCTATGATAGAGGGTAATTAATACTTCTAGTTTGGCTCCTAGTTCTTCAGGACAAAAGTGCAGAGAAATGTCTTCAATAAAAGAATCCACTCCTTCCAAAGAGGTCCACTCATCCCCATGAAGAGGCATCCTAGGTGGACGTAACCGGGCAACAGAAATGCACCTGTTCAATTTTAAATCAATGATTACTGCCTTCTTTCAATCAAGTCTGTAGCCAGCCAAATTGGAAATAACCAAATCTGCATTTTTAGAAAGAGGATCGGACTGGGATTCAAATTCATCTTTGGGACTTATTAGCTCTGTGACCTTCAAAAGCCCTTTAATTTCACTGGGCCTATTACTTCTATTGGAAAATGAAAAGGTTGGAATAAGCAGTGGTATCACACTTGTGTTACAGGTTTTAAACCGCTTCATTAACCTGTTTGTGCTCTTAATACATAAATCTTTTTTATCTATTCACAAAGATTTGTTAATCTGTTTATATGTTTGTCTAAACTGAAAGACAAAGGGTGCTATACTACGATTTAGGAGCCCGACATAAGATGATATTTAAGGTCACCTCCAGATTTATGATTCTATAAAAATCAACTGGATTGAGTGTCATTGTCTTTGTTTCCATGTTGATACTATATAATAGTGGAATGAATAAAAATCCAGCAGCAAGAAGATAAAATCATTGGCTTGGGTAACAGATAAACTAGACTATTGGCCCCTCCTCTAGACTTGATTGTGCTTGAATCTTTTAAAATTATCTTCGCGATTTCGTTTAGATAACCTTCTTTACTTTAGGCATATGTATTATTATTTTCTTTTAAATAGCTACCAGTATAGTTTAGATTATACCCATAGAACTTTTATTCTTTGGAGCCATGGCTCATCAAAGGCTTGAATTAGATTTTGAAACAATTGCATTAGAAAAATTAAAACATTCAAAGATTTTAGATTAAATACAGGCAAGGTGGAGTAAGGTGGAATGATAGTTACCAATATAGCTTGATATCTGAGGAATCTGATTGTCTCACATAGAACTTAGATAAATATCACCTTTGCCATACAATTTCATACATATAAAATTGTGCACAAAAATCGATGGGAGGTGTACCTACCCCCGAAGTGATTATAAATGTATCTGTGTCAGCTAGTGTAGAGAACAAAGGGTGTTTTACAGGTTTTAATCTTGGGCCAAGTAGCTAACAGAATTGTGAGCATGCTGTATATGACACTACACGTGTAATCTCAAAAGTGAAGTTTCAGAAGGCGCATGATAATAATCTACAAATATTCATGCAGGAAAGGAATTAAACTTGTTCTTCTTCACCTCAAAGGACCAAATTAGCATAATAATGACAATGAATCAGTGTTTTGCCTGAGGGAGCCAAGGAACTTCCCCTGCCTGCTAAAGGGACCCTAGCACTGGACCTAGGGATATGGACCAAATTCAGTCACTGGGTGCCTGGCCTCTGAAGAGAGGAGGCAAGATCTTTTTCTTAAATTTTCTTACTCTTTCACACCCCTATTCCCGAGCCCCATGGGGGAAAAAGTCATTTAAAGCATAGCTTGGCTCATATCTAAATTGCATCAAAAGTGGGGCAGAGGGCAGGAAGGTATTAAAGAAATCAGGTATAGGACACCTAACTATTTCCTCCACCCAGAAGAATTGCTAAACATAAAATACTCACAAGTGCACAATTAACAAGATTTAAGCAAACAATAGCAGTAGCTCAAAATTACTATTATACTTTTTCTGGGAGTTTGAAACTTATCAAAACATGAAGCATTTTATGAAATTGTCGATTCCACTTTTTACCTTTACTATGCATTGTCAAACAATTCACTCTAAATCTATGTTTTCTGGCAAATAGGACAGGTATCAGGCTTATCTTCTGGCTAGTGATCATCTTCTCTAAAGTTAAAATTTCTCTTACCATTTGCCAGTTCCAATTGCACTTTCTAGAAGATATTGGACAAAGTCCTAGGCTAGACATCCATCTTAGGATCACTATTCAATCACTCAGGGAAGAGCCACAGAATAAGCATCCAGGGGCCCAAGGCCCTAACTCAGGTTTACTTAAGGGAACCCATGTGCTACAGCAGCCATGCTTTTTCATGGGTGACCCCACGCTCCACCATTCAAAGGGAAGCTCAGGAAGAAAATATTTGCCACATTTTCTAGGGAGTCACTGGCAGAGAGAATGAGCAGGAGATAGCAACAAGAGCTCCCTCATCTCCTTTCCTTCATGTCTAACTGATGCCTTCTACTACTATCTCTTCCTTCATGCCCACCTCAGGCGAAAAGGTAGCCCTTCTCCTTGCCAAAGCTATTATGTATGCACAAGTGATTGCCTTCCGTTTTTTCCTCTCATTTTCTTCTTAGCTCTCTGTACTTATTCAACCAAAACTCCAAAGTTACTAATGATCTTTATTGACAAATATAATGAATGGCCTTTCCCCAGTCCTCATTCTTCTTGACCTTTCTGCAGCCTTTGATACTTTCAATCACCGATAGTTTTACATGACACTATTCTTTCCTGGTTCTCCTCCTACCTATCTGACTGTTCCTTAGTCTCCTTTGTGGGATCCTCATCTTCGTCACACCTGCAGGTGTCCCACAGGGCTCTGTCTTAGGTCCTCTTCTCTTCTTCCTCTATACAATTTCACTTAGTGGTCTCATTAGCTCCCATGGATCAATTATTATCTCTATACTGATGATTCTCAAATCTACTTATCCTACCCTCTCTGTTGACTTCCAGTCAAGTATCTCTAACTGCCTATTTATATACTCGTAGTGGATGTCCTATATACATCTTAAACTCAACATAATCAAAACTGAATCTATTCATTAACTTTCCCCAAAAATTTGACCTCTTGCTAATTCTCCTACTAGCATTGAGCACCCTATTCCCAGTTACCAAAGCTCACACCCTAGATGTCATTCTCAATTCATAACTATTTCTCACCCCCATAACCAATCTGTTGCCAAGGCCTGCCAATTTTACCTTCCTGATGTAGCTCTTATATGCTGGCTTTGTCCTCTAATACTGCTGTTAACTTGGTCTAAGCCCTTATAACTTTACTCCTGGACTACCCACCTCAAAACTTTCCCTACTATAGTTTATCTTCCAATCAGCTGTCAAAATGATAGTCCTAAAGTAAAAATCTTATGATGTCCCACAACTGCCCCTTCCACTCAATAAACTCCAGTGGCTCCCTATCACCTCCAGGAGCAAATGTGAAATTATCTGTTTAGCATTCAAAGCCTTTTATGACCTGTCCACCTCCCACATTTCCAATATTCTTACTACTTATACTACCAGTCCCCCATGTACTTTTTGATCTAATGACACTGATCTCTTTATTATTCCTCAAACAAAACATTCTATCTCCCGAGAGAGGCATTTTCACTGACTGGCCCTTGTGTATGGAATGCTCTCCATCCTCAACTTCACCTCCTGGCTTCCCTGGCTTCCTTCAAGTCCCAATCAAATCCTTCATTCTACAGAAGACTTTCCTGATCCCTCTTAATTCCAAAGTCCTTCCCCCTGTTGATTATTTACAATTTATCCTGTGTATAGCATTTTTGTACATAATTATTTGCATGATGTCTCCCCTACTAGATTGTGAGTTCCTCAAAACCAGGGATCAACTTTTATCCTTCTTTATATTCCTAGTAGTACTGCACATGGTGCCTGGAAAGTGGTAGGTGCTTAATAAATGTTTATTTCCCGACAAAGTGAAGGTGTCTCTCATTTTCAACTGATTCAGGGCCCTGACCCTATGTTGGTAAGCAAAATGAGCTCCTTAGCACTTAGTTCAACAAGTGCCCTTGAAGAGTTTGGCTTTTGTTCCCTTTGAGTAATTTAGTGTATTTCATTGAGCCTTACTAGGTGCTAAGCCCCATGCCCAAACCACTATTAGGTGTAAAACCTTAGAGGGTATGGATTGGCAACTAAGGTGGGGCCCGAGGTGGAGCTAACTCCAGGGAGGCCCTAGTTTACACGTCTGGGAGAGCAGAGGCTCTTAGACCACTTGGGTTTAAGTTGCCTCTTTGTGGCGATTCTAGGTCACGTGGGTGAGTCGCATGTGTAACTCACCCCTGACGCTGAAAAAGATGTAAAACCAGGGGTTGGCCTCCTCTTCCTTGGAGCTCTCACCCACAGCTGTGGTGGTGCTCATGACTCTGGGCCAGCCCTTGTTCTGAGCTCCTGGGCTGAACCTAGATGTTGGTAACTATGAATCTGTATTGGGTCTGTCTGTTGATGTTTGTAATTTGTTTGTAATTTGCTCTGAAGTTCAGGGTGCTGGATTTTTCCTCTGAACTAAGTGAATGATATTTGCATTCTGAATTAAAGTAAGCTTGTCAACCCCTTCACCTTGCTTTCCTTAGTTAAGCAGATCAAAAGAACCTGTGCTGTTGGCAGCTTTCTGGGTGCTGGCTGTGGGTGGATCTTACACCCCCACAGAAGCTGCTAGCCAGATTGTTGAAACAGCCCCCTGCTGTTTTCTCAGGGTAGGGAGGACCCAGAGACCATCTAGGGATTACTGTATAATCCCAAAACACTAATCCCCTCATTGTTGTACCACATGTGTTCTCAGAAGTTGTCAAGGGAGCTCAAAGCACATTCAGTAGAATGGCATCTGCAGATTCGTTCTATGATTTCTCCATGGGATATATTACAACCCAACCACTACTCTACTAGTGAGGGTAGCATTGTGGTAAATTTAGCTTAATGTAAGGAAAAGCATGTATCAGAACACAGGCAGTACTAGATTTCATTATCAGCAAGCCAGCTGATACCTGAGGTATAGAGAGAAAAAATCTGAAAAAATGGAAAAAAATAATTAATAATTAAAATTAATTAATAATTAAAAATTACTTAATTTTGACTCTAATGCAAGGAGACAAAATTATTTTGGTTTTGTAGCATAAAAGCAAAGCAAAAAAAAATGTAAAATGATTCTTTTTCCTGTTCTATCTCCTAACTTTAATATTCCCCTTGGGCTTGATTTTTGTTCATTTGCTTTCCTCTACTTACACACACACTTCTTCTTTAACGAATATTATTCCCAAATCATAGGAACACCGAATGTAAGAGCTAAAAGTTAATCTTAAAAAAATCCCTTCTTCAGGATCCCCCCCAAATGCATGACCATGCAGCCTTCATTTGAATACCTCCATTGAAGGAAAAGTTAATGGAATAGAAGCTCTCAGAAGTGGGAATTATTTTTTACTTTTATTTTTGCATCTTCAACATCTAGCAAAATGTCCTAAACATAGTTAAATCTAATACTTTTTAAAAATTAAATTGTTGAATTAGACCCACCATCATGTAAGGTGGCACATTTGATTCTTTAACAACTATAATGGATAGGAAGTTTTTCACTGCATTGAGCTAAATCTGCCATTGTATAAATCCTTAGTTTGACCTTTTAGGAACTAAGTAGTTGTCTAATTGAATTTCCATATATTTAGGTGATTAACATGTCCCCTCTGAATGTTTTATTGGCTTAGCATCCCCTGTTTCTTATTCTAATGACATGTTCTTTAGTGGAGAGCCCCAGAGATTGTGGTTTGGGATGTATTTGTTTTTAATATGATTAATTATGTTAATTGTATTTGTAAAGTTGAACTATCCTTGCCTCTTCAATATAAATCTCATTTGGTCATAATGAATGATTTCTTGGATGAATTATTGTTGTCTTTTTGACAGGATTTTGTTTAACATTTTAAATCAATGTTAATTAATGATTGATCGATAGTTTTCTTTCTTTGCTTTACCTTTTCCTGGTTTAAATGTTAGAGTCTATATTTGCCTCATAAAAGAAGTCTGGCACAGTGCTTTCTTTATCAATTCTTGAGAACAAAGAATTGACACTAATATTCTTTAAAACTTTGATAATCCATTGTGACAAGGAGTTTCTTCTGCCCTTTGTCCCTCTTTGGCAGTCCTTTGTAGCTAGTTCTATTTCCTTTTTTGAGATTGAATTATTAAAGATCTCTATTTGATCTTCTATTAGTTTGGGTATTTTATACTTTTGAAGTATTCTATTAATTATTTTTGTATTCCATTTTGTTAACATATAAAACTATGAATAGTATACTCTTTTTAAAAAAGTCTTCTAATTTTGTTGTTATTTGCTATTTTGTAGATTTTTTTATGCTTTCTAAGAGGGAAGAACTTTAGTTTGACTAAAGTTTTAATAATTTTGTTAGTCTTTTCAAAGAATCAGCTTTTCATTTTGTTTATCATCTCTATAGTCTTTTTGATTTCTAGTTTATCTAATTTTCTTCTGAATGATATCTCCTCTTTCTTGCTTATTTTAAGTTTATTTGCTTTCTAATTTAAAAAAAATATATTCAGACTTTAATCTTCTTATATAATTTGTTAATTTCTAGCTTTAGGGATTCAATTTTTCCTCTGAGTACTCTTTTAATTGCATCTTGGAAATTCTGCAATATTGTTTCATCATTATTATTTTATCTTACATAATTATTAACAAAATATTCACAAAATTATTTTTTGTCCAAAATGGTTGGACCACTTCATTACTCCACTAACAGTTCATTAATGTACCAATTTTTCCCATATCCCCTCCAGCATTTGTCATATCTGATAGGGATAAGGTGGAACCTCAGAATTGTTCTAATTTGACTTTCTCTAACCAATAATGATTTAGTGAATTTTTATGTGATCATAAACAGTTTTGACTTTTTTCTGAAAACTGCCTGTTTATATACTTTGGCCATTTATCAATTGGGAAATGGCTCTTCTTTTTATAAATTTGACTCAGTTCTATACTCCCTATATATTTGAGAAATGAAACCTTTATCAGAGAAACTTGCCGTAAAAAATTTTTGTTACTTCATTGTCTATGGTTTTTGTTGTTTTTCAGTAGTTCAGTTCTGTCTGACTCTTTGCGATCCAATGGACCATAGATCACTCCAAACCTTTCCTATCCTCCACTATCTCTCAAAGTCTTTATGTGTTCATTTTTATTGTTTCCATGCTACTATCTATCTATCTTATTCTCTGCTATTCCTTTTTCTTTTTGCTGTCTATCTTTCCCATCAGAATCTTTTTCCAATGAGTCCTATCTTAAACAGCCTGAATTAATTTCTTTAACTATTGACTGATCTGACCACTCTGCAGTCCAAGGCACTCTCAAAAGTCTTCTCCAGCCCCACAATTCAAAAGCACCAGGTCTGCAGTGCTCAGCTCTCCTTATAGTCCAACTCTCACAGCCATAAATTGTTACTGGAAATTACATAGTTTTGACTATATGGATGTTAGTTAGCACGGTAATGTCTGATTTTTAGTATGCTGCCCAGATTGGCCATATTGGCCATAACTTTCCTTCTGAAGAGCAAGTGTCTTTTAATATCATGGCTGTAATCATCGTCTACAGTGATCTTTGATTCCAAGAATATAAAATCTCACACTCATTCCAGTTCTTTTCCCTTTATTCGCCAGGAACTGATGGGACAAGTTGACAAGATTTTCATTTTTTTATGTTAAGCTTCAAGGCAGCTTTTACACTCTCCTCCTTTACCCTTATCAAGAAGCTTTTTAATTTCTCTGATTTTTTGCCCATCAGGGTGGTTTTGTCTGCATATCTCAAATTGTTAATACTCTCCTGGAAACCTTAATTACAACTTTTAGTTCATCTAGCCTGGCATTTAGCATAATATATTCTGTACATAAACTAAATAAATAAGGTAGCAATAAATAGTCCTGTCTTACTCCCTTTCCAATCTTAAAGCAATCAGTTGCTTTATGTTTGGTTCTAACTGTTGCTTCTCAGCAAGCGTGCAAGTTCCTCGGGAAACAAATTAAATGATGTGGTACTCCCATCTCTTTGAAGACTTGCTACATTTCATTGTGATCCACAGAGTGTCAATGAAGCAGAAGTAGATTTTTTTTATTCTGGAACACCCTTGCTTTCTCCACAATCCAGCTAATATTAGCAATTTGGTTTCTAGTTCCTCTGCCTCTTTGAAAACCAGCCTGAACTTCTGGTAATTCTCAATTTACATATTACTGACATCTTATTTACAGAATCTTAAGCATAACCTTGCTGGTGTATTAAATTTGTTCAGTTTTCAGTAATTTGAACATTCCTTGGCACTGCCCTTAGGACATAAACCGATTAGATTAGGACATAAACTAATCTTTTCCAACCCAGTGGCCGTAGTTGCATTTTCTACATTTGCTGGCATATTGAATGCAACACTTTAACAGCATCACCTTTTAGGATTTAAAATAGCTCAGCTAGAATTCCATTATCTCCTTATTGTTAGTCTTATCACCTTATTGTTAGCAATGCTTCCTAAGAGCTACTTGATTCCAGAATATCTGGCTCTAGTTCAGTAACCACACAATCATTTTTATGGGTGGTGTTAAGATCTTGGAAAGATGGCAGAGGAAATGCAGGGACTCACCCAAGCTCTCCCCCAAGCCCCTTCAAGCAACTTTAAATAATTCCTCAAAACAAATTCAGGAGTGGCCAAACCCACAATTGGACAGGATGAAACAATTTTCCAGCCTAAGACAGCTTAGAAGGTAAGTAGGAAATATCTGTTGCTCTAGGGTGAGTGGAACACATTCCAGCAGGCCACATCATAGCAAACTAGCAGCTGGCCTTGGGAGCAACTGAATCAGAGGTACCAGTGGTGATTTCCAGACTTCTCAGCCTACAAATGGTAAAAGGATCAGACAAAAGGTCAGGAAAATATTGGTAGATTCTTTCAATTTCTGTTTTCCCTTTGCATGTGAGATATTGGGCCATTTTCCTTAGTAATTTCTTGAAATATGTTCTCTAGATGTTTTCTTTGATCACGGCTTTTGGGTGGTCAATAATTTCTAAATTATCTCTCTTTGATCTCTTTTCCAGGTCAGTTATTTTTCCAATGATATATTTCACATTTTCTTCAATTTTTTTTCATTTTTGACTTTGTTTTATTGATTGTTTTTATGTCTCATGAAGTCATTAGCTTCTGCTTGCCCTATTCTAGTGTTTAAGGAACTTTTTTCAGTGAGTTTTTATACCTCTTTCCTTTTGGCCAATTCTGTTTTTTTAAGAGTGAATTTTTGTGCCTCTTTTGCCATTAGGCCAATTCTGTTTTTCAAGTTATTTTCTTCAATATTTGGGGGGTGGGGCCTCTTTTTTCCAAACTGTTAATTATTTTTTCATAATTTTCTTGAATCATTGTCATTTATTTTCCAAACTCTTCGTCTACCACTCTTATCTCTTTCATTCTTCCAGAAATTCTTGTTGGGCCTGGGTCCAATTAGCATTTTTATGCTCTTTTTGTACCTGTTTTCTCATTGTTGTCTTCTGCATTTATGTCTTGGTCTTCTCTGGCACCACAGCAGTTTTTTTATGGTCAAATTCTTTGTTGTTGTTGTTTGTTCATTTTTCCAGCCTATTTCTTGACTTTGAACTTATGTTAAATGTGATGAGTGGCAGTGTCCCAAGCTTCAGGCTTTTTCATGCTGTTATTTTCAGAGCTAGTTTCTAGGTGTCTGCAAGTTTTTGCTGCTTCCAAGTTGCTGTGACCCTGGTAGAAGTATAGACAGTTATCTCCTGATCTCCATTCTGGTCTTTACTCAGGAAGGGCCCCTGGTTCCCTTTAGCCACAAGCTCTAGCACTTTCCTTGCTTTGCAGCTGTGACCAGGGCCCCTGATCCCTTGTGATTCCTGGTGCTCCTCTTTGCCCTGGAACTGCAACCAAGAACTAAATATAAACAATAGAATTGCCAATTAGTGCCAACTGTACCAGTACCAGCAAAGAGTCCCCTGTAGTCTCCTTCTCACAAGTTATCTGATCCTCTTACCATCACCAAGCTGAGAGCTCCCGAAGCTTCTTCTGCTGCCACCCCATGTATTGACTCTTGTAATGGCAAGCAAAGTGGGACTTTTTGTTGTCTTTTATTTTGAAGCACTTCTCAGCACTAAGGCAATCAAGTGCCTTTGAGTCTTGCCTTTGTTTGAATCAAGAGTCATTGATTGGAAACAATACATATATCATGTGGTGCTAGTGATTAAAGATCTTTCCCCACCCCCTTGTACTAAGTAGATGCTAAGCCTCAGGCCTCCATCCTTTTGCTAAGTAGGCACTAAGCTTCAGGCCCCTAAACAGAGTAGATATGCTCTGAGTTTGGCATTTTGCTTTGGGGGCTTACTTATGGGAAGAGTGTTCATGTGATTTGGCCAGACTAGACTCTGGGTAGACATTAGAGCACCGCTCCCCCCCCCCCCGCCACGGCTTTATTCCTTCTTTAGTCTCAGTATTCCTCATGAAATTAAAGCTTCTTAAAGTACCTATTTTGTGTTTCCTCTTCTAAACTGTTTCTATGTTATTGCCTTATAAATCTTGCTTATTCCTCCTTTCTTGTGTTAAACCTCAATTGTGAAAGTATTAATTCCTGAAGGAAAAAGACAGGATAGAAATATTTCCCTTTGGTAGAATTTTTTTCTGTGTATCTAATAATACAGTTCATGACTGCCAGCCTTGCCATCTCCATGATCATCTGTCTTCTCTCTAGGTCCATTCTTTGTCATTTTGTCACTTTTCTGGATATCTATTGTCCCCAGGAGCTCTGATTCTCCTTCTCTTGTGGCAGTATCCTGTCCATGGGGGCACAACAATCTCTCGGAGGCAATAGTCTCTGTGTGCACCAAATTCTGGTAGATTATATCTGTAATAAGGTTTTCATCTCTTATTACAGAATATCTCCACATACCACCACCACCACCCTACCCTCAGCAATGGAAATGTTCCTTGGAAGGAGGCCCTCCCTTCACTAAATTGAGATATCTCCCCTTCCACTTTTTTATTCCTTCATTATGCCATCTCACCAACTCTCCAGTAGCCCTTCTTCTTGAGAGACCACAGGAAGTATTTTCTCTTCATTATTTACCATTGACTTGATTAGGGTATATCACACATTTCTCTCTAGCTTCTATCTACCTTTTTATGTTTTCCATTCTGCAGTTCAGTCCCACAAAATCAAAACACTGATTAGCCCAAAGGCAGTGTGCTGTGAGACTTAATCCATGGTTTTTCAGACCTATTCTCTATCTAATATTTTCTGCTTTCACTCTTAGCTCTATTTACTTTTAGAAAGAGCTATTTTAAAGGGTTCTTTGTTTATGTCGTTGTTTTGACTTTATACCTGTCTTTCTGGGTTTTTTTCCTCTTTTTTTCCCAAGTAGAGGTAGGTGGGAAGAATTATTTCAAGACTGCTATTTTCCTTCCTTGCTTCTTTAGGGTCACCTCTTTTGCTTTTTTGCTCTTTGCAACACATTATTCTATTTATTTATTTGGTTTCTGGCAAATGAAGAATAGTCATGCTATTTGAATTTCATTTCTTTTATATTTGACTCCTGGTTGCTTACAAAAATTTTTATTTGTCATTGAAATTGTTAAATTTAACCATGTGTCTTGCAGTTTGAAATATACTTTGTTGTGGTAATTGTGGTAGTTGTTATGTTGTTTTACAAAAGTGATCTCTGGGTTCTTTCTATTGGTACTTTGTTTTCTGTGTTCAGCAGTTCTGGGCAGTTTTGTTGTATTATTTCTTGCATTATGGCATTTAAGTTTTTGACTGTTCAGAAGAACACTATCATGTTCTTCTGAGAAATCTATGATCCTTAGGTTGTCTGTAGGCTTCTTTTCTTCAAGGTCAAAATATTTCGCTTATACAGAAATTGTGTGTCCTCATGATATTACCACTTTTTGCTGCTTTTCTTCCATATTATCCTTGGCTTCTGTGTATTTGTATACCCAATCAGCTGTTCTTTCTTTTGTTTCGCTAGAAAGATTCTCCACCATAGATTCAATTTTTTTTTATATTCCCAATTATTTCTGCTGTGTAGGCCATCAATTTTTCTTTCACGATTCTTATTTCTCTCTTGAACCATTTGGGCATATCTTGCTCTGTTTCCATGCTCCCTTCAGAATCCAGAGGATCATCTCCCTCATCCATTATTGATTCATTTTCCTTCATATTACAATATTTATTTAGAAATACCGTACCTGAGCCCAATAAGTTTTGGAGGCCATCTTGCTCTATGATTTTAGCATCTTCCCTGTTGATTTATCAGTTTGTGGTCAATGTTTTTAGTTGAATTTTCTTTCTGTTGAGATTTTTGGCAAATTCTTTTCTTTTTTTACATTCCCTTATTACTCACTTTCTGATTCATTACCCTTTGATGGTAGGTCCCTGAAGGTTGGACTTCAAAACTGTCTCAGCCTACTTTCACAGTGGAGAATTCACTTTCCACTGATCAAAGCCTCTCTCACCCAAGTGACTTCTGGTAAGACAGCAGTGGCTCCAGATGGATATCAACCCCATTTCTTTGAGGCCTGGCAAATCCAGAGAAAGAGAAAGAGAGAGAGGGAGGGAGAGAGAGAGAGAGAGAGAGAGAGAGAGAGAGAGAGACAGAGAGACAGAGAGAGAGAGACAGAGAGTGACAGAGAGCTTGATGCATTTTTCTGTGTTCTTTAGTTCTCTCAGTGAGCACTGCTATAGTACAGTGTGTGGCCACCTCAGACAAAGCAATTTCAGCTTTTTTCTAAACCTCTGCCTCCTCTTGGGTATGTGGGATTAAGTTCTGCTGCATGATGCCACAAAATGGGTAAACAAGGCAAGAAAAGGATTTTCTGTCAGAGACTACACAGTAGCAATAGAATTGCTGAGCAGATCAAGGAGCAGAAGCCCATAGGTCAGTCTCGTTTTCTACCTGCACCCACCCCTGGCCAGAATATATAGGCTAGTAGGAGAGGGGGTGTTCAGTGAATATGTTATGGATTAGCCTCCTCTGCAGTTAACTCATCAGATTGGTTCCTCCTTAAATGTTCTTGGCATCTTATCCTGTGCACGTTGCAATTAGTTTCCTTCCTACATATATCATTTGAGGGGAATAAAGAGTGGAGAAAACATCTAGCATTTTATCTTGTTGATCATGTGATCCAGAGGAGTTTATATTCTAACAGGAGAAAACAGTATATATAGGATAGGTCACTAGGTAAAAATGTTTTGCTTTGGGCGTATGAAAAGAAGAGAGCATGTGGAAATGACTATGTAGCCAGCAGGATAGGATGCAAAACTTAATCATGGTCTGCTGTCCATAGCCAGACAGTAGATATGGTAGACCAAATGGGAATTTTTCCATACACTCGATCACCTATCAAATGCATTTGGGCTCAGGATGGGAACTCCTCCTCCTCCTCCTCTTCCTCCCTTATCATCATTGCTAGAATTTATATAGCACTTTAACTTGTAAAGTGTTTTTCAAATATCCTCACAAGAGCCCTGGGAGGTAGGAGGCAAGTTATTATTAATCCCATTTTATAGATAAGGAAACTAGAGTCACAGCTATTAAGTATCTAAAGCTGGATTTGAACTTGGGTCTTCCTGATTCTGGATACAGCACTTTATCCACTACATGACCTTATTGCCTCTGAATAGACTAAGTTCTCCAAGGACTATGATATTGATTGAGGAAGACCTGGGTGAAGGCTTTCTTATTTCAGGTCCAGTGTAGAAAGTATTGGTCCAGGTAAATAGGAGCAAGTCAGCAGTGGCAGGCAGATATTAGGTTTTCCTGGGTCAATATCTGGAAATTGCAAAGAGATAGGTTTAGGCTTTAAGTACATACTATCTTCCTAACAATTGGAACTATGCAAAAGTGAAATGGAGTGCTTAGGTTTGTGATTGGTTGCACCTAGAAGTATATTGGTACATACTTAACAACTTAACTTCCAAAAAAAATTAATTATACACTTTTAAGTTTAATCTGAATTACTAACATTTTCTCCTTCACTTTCAAACGCTGAATTGTAATGTTTGTAAATGCGCACACTGAAAAGTCAACAATTAGCTCTTTTGTAGGGAATAACACTGATTCTACCACTCTGTAGACCTTTAAGCAATGGTTAGATGACTAATTACCTGGTATGCCATAGAAGAGATTGGCTATTGAGATCTGTAACAACTATTATATGATTCAATGAAGATTCAGTATTTACTTTATAAAAATTTGTGGAAGCCTCTAAAAGTCTCACTTCTTCTGAAGTTGAAGTTTTGGCAAGAAAGATATATCATTTCTTAACATATCTTTGCCAGCTCCTTGAGTTTCTTGTGTTTCTCCTACAGATGAAATCTCATGAGGCTAAAAAGACTTGCATCTATTTTGTCACTCTGAAAAGTTTCATTCTCCTATAATGTTTAGGGGGCCACAATCAATCAATAGGTATGACTAAAGCACAGACTCCAGCTCCCACTACTATCTAGTAGATAATGTTAGTATTAGCTAGAAATGCTTGCTTTATGTTCAATCTTGTAAAAAAAAAATCAATAAAATACATGCATATTAGATAAGTTTAGGATATTAAACCTGTTTTTACATTTAATGTTTCATTTGTGGTGCTAATTATATGTTGGTATTTAATGGTTTTAATTTGGTTATAACATTGCTGTTAAATTTTATTTGTTCTTTTCAAAATTTAACATAAGGTGCTCTTGACATTTGCTAAGTATTAGACTTTACCTGTAATATCTTTATGGAGGAGAATTGATATAATTTTTTTCTAATTAGTCTAGCAATCAAAATGATTTAACAGTTTATAGGATTATTCATTCTCTCTTACGTCCAAATCCAACCTGTTGCCAAGGACTGTTGATTTTACCTTTGCAACATCTCTCAGATATGTTTCCCCTCTCTCCTCTGACACTGACACCACTCTGAGGCATGCCCTCATCACTTCACACCTTGATTATTGTAATAGCCTGCTAGTGGGTCTGCTTGCCTCAAGTCTCTCCCAGCTCCAATCTACCTTCTTAGGGAACCAAATAGAAAAAAAAAGTCTTTTAAAGGTTACAAATCCTATTGGAGATAAGATTTTGAATTTGGTCATATAATGGCTTAGAAAGCTAGGACCCTTGCCTAACCACACCTGCCTCAGGCTAGGAAATTGACAGCTAGGGCTAGCATTCACTTCCAATGGGATCAGGATTAACTGACTTCAGGAGATAACTAAGAGCCAGTCCATGGTAAATAATATGTAAGAAATATCACAGCCTAGCTCCTGTACTTGCAAGATGATCAGCTTTTAAGACATACATTTGTTGTTTATGCTTTCCTTTATTCTTTTGTTTCCATGAAGTTTATTTTGAAGTGACTTGATATTTTATCAGCATAGTAAACTCCCCTAGTGGAAACTTCCATACTAACGTACCTCTACCTGATCTTCAACTTTGGAGCCATAAAAGAGTTGCAGAACATTGTGTGATGACGAGCCTTGATAGACTTGGCTCTTCTCAGCAATGCAGTGATGTAAGTCAATTCCAAAAGATTCATGATGGAAAATGCTATCCAGAGAAAGACCCATGCAGTCTGAATGCAGATCAAAGCATACTGTTTTGTTTTTTTTTTCTTTCTCACCATTTTCCACTGTTGTTGTGATTCTTCTTTCACAATATGACTAATATGGAAATATGTTTAATATGATTGTATATATATAGCCTATATCAGATTGCACACTGTCTTGGGGAGGGCCCAGGGAAGAGGAGGGAAATTTTAAAACTCGAAATCTTATAAAAGTGAATGTTGAAAATTAAAAATAAATGAATAGTTGTTTTTAAAAAATAATTTTAAAAACTGAGAGAAGGCACCAGAATAAGAAGGATTGGAGAAGACTTCCTATAAAAGGTGGGATTTTAGTTGGGACTTAAAGGAAGCCAGGGAGGTCAATAGTGAGAGCAGAGGAGGGACAATATTCTAGCAGCCACAACAGAGAAATTAAAGATAACCCCCACGCAAAATTCATTTATATAATAAAGTTTATTGTTATAAAAAAAGAGTTGCTGAGATCCCTGAGAAGAACAACTTGCCCAGGTTCTTACAGCACAAGTCACTCTTTCATGGTGTTACTAGTGATAAAACCTTGAGAAACTTACTATTTCAAAGAGAGCAGAGTAGGGGGAAAGTTGAAAAATCTACTCTTAGTAAGAGACAGCTGAACCAGAAGAATTCATGATGAGAGAAGGTGGTTACAGAAGGGAGGTTTGCACTCAGGCTTCTCAGACTAGCATTCCAATCCTTCTGGAATCAAATATTACTTTTCCTAACTAGCCTGATCTCAGACTACTCTCCTTTATGCATGCTGTGTGCTTTCCTCTTTACCTTTATTGCCATTGTTCCTGCTACTTGTATTACTCTTCTTTACTCCCTCTTTTTATCTGTTGAATAATTATCAAGCCTTTAAAGCCCAAATGCTACCCTCCTGTCTGGAAGGATTCCTTGATGTCCCTAATGCAATAATAATCTCTCTCTACCCCCAACCTTGGACTTCACATAGAACTTTTGCTAATACAGTTCTCGTGCACACACACACACACACACACACACACGCACACATGCACACACACAAACGCACACACACACACACGTTTTTTAAAATTGTTGTCTGTATTATAATTATATTAGACTCCAAGCTCCATAAGGACTATGACTCACAAAAATTTTTTGTTTCACCAGATCCTTGCACAATGTCTTGTACATGATTCCTGCCCAATAAATATTTGTTGAATTTAATTGAACCTTACCCTTACTTCACAGTTGAAAGTAGTCAGTTGGGGAATTGGACTTGGACTAAGACAACAGACCCCCATTCTCTTGCAACCATTCAGAGCATGCATACACATGCATATACACCCATCCATATACACCTTTACAAACATGCTCTAAAAAGTCACTTTTTAAAAAAACTATTCTTTCCCAGAAGGTGGCACTATAGGATAGCCAAAAATCCAGGCTTATTCTTGAAATAAAGTAGAATCAATTTCTTCTGTAGTGAGATCTGCTGGATTTGCGGCACCACAGATGGTTGTTCTAAATCTTTTCCATTTAGTTAATATTTCTAATTCTAAAGTCATTTAACTCATTTGCTTTATGATCAGTAAAAACTTTATAAGTAGATAGTGCAGCATTTGTAAAAATAAAATTTTGAAAGGATGACTTAGAAGCTCAGTTTTCTGCACAGAGAAATGGAGCTTCAAAACAGGTTTTAGTAGCCTTGTGACTATACCTGGGTATAGGCTGCGTTTTGCTGTGTTTTTATTTTACATTCAAAAATTAAATTCAGAATGTTAAAAAGAAAGAAGAATTATATATAGAGGAGAGGACAGTTGTGGGAGAAAAACAGAAGCCAGCAAACTGATGCATAAAAGAAATATGCTTAAAGCATAAATATTCATACAAGATTGAAATAAATAACTGGAGTAGAATTTAGACAGCACCCAAAATAATTAGTTGCAATCAATATGTTAGACAAGAAAATCAAAAAGATAGGTATAATAAAAAAAAAACAGGGAGACTACATTATGATTAAAGGTACCATAGATTATAAAACAACATCAATATTAAATATCTATTTCAGTTCACTTCTGATAGTATACACTCATGATGGAAAGAAAAGGGGGAGGGAGAAAGCATTCTCAAGAATTCATTAAATATAAATGGATCAAATGGCATAGTATCAAAGTACAAGGTAACTGAATTACAAGAAGGCTTTATTGTAAGGCACTTTCTTTTCTATTGATTTCTTCGTATTGTTTACACTACAACTTTTTTCTCGACAGACCCTTTCAACACTACTCTCCACCTTCCCACTCTCCATGAACCCTATCTTATATTAAAAAAGAGAAGACAAGTAATCAAATAAGCTTAACCCATGTAGCCATTGGATCTCTCTATACCACCTTCATTTGGCAGCCATCATACCTGACTAAAACCTTGCTACTAAAAGGAGGAAAGAAAATGTTATCATATGTCTTATGGATATATCATTGGTCATTGAATTTAATGAGTTCCACTGCCTTCTTGCGTAATTTTCATTAACATTATTATAGTCATTGTGCACATTCTCTTTATTCTGCTTTCTTCATTCTGTATCAATTGATAAAAATTTTCTCATGCTCCTCAGATATCCTCATACTTACTTATTGTATATAGTACACTGAAATTATTGCATTACATTCATATTTCACAGTTTATTCAGCCATTTTCCAACTGATAGACTTCTTTTACTTTTTTGTCAACATGAAAAGGTTTGCTATGAATTTGTGGTGTATAAAGAACAAAGAGAGACTGGGCTATGACTTCTTGTTTGCTAGATAGAAGTAGGACAAAGATCATTGACCTTTTCAGTATTCTATAATCAGCCCAGCCCTTGAGGTTTGAAAAGAACAGGTTAATGTGATGAGGGAATGTTTAAAGCAGGTTCCTAACTAAAGCTTTACTCAGGTCCTTTTTCTATTTGGAGAAGCAGAACACTAAGATTGCTTGCCACTACCTACCTACAAATGGAAGAGCAGAGAGGGAGGGCAAAGAGGAGAAAGGCATGTGAAATAATAACTAAAATAAGTTTCTGACCACAATTCAGATATGAGCTGAACTGAAGGAGTTGAAGAGAAAATAGAGGACAGGGAGAGTAAAATACGGAAATGATCTTAGCCCGAGCATCTGTCATCTTTTTGGTACAGTCTGGCTGAAGGGAAATTCAAAGCCAGTGAATGAAAGCTATAGTGATCCCCAGATGGGGAGAGACTTATTAAATATAGTGTCCCATCTCTCCATCAGATTGTAGAGCTGGCTAACAGAGCTGTGGTCTTCTCCCATGCAAGAGAAGCTCATTATCCATAACACGCTGTGAAATGTAGGACAGAGCTGACTAAGGCCCTTCTGGTACTTCAGGTTTGAGCCTGGAATAAAATGAGATGCTTTAACAAAAGTAGGTTTACTTAGCCTTAGCATGGAAAGAATACAGGATTGTATCTGGTAGACCTGATCTCTTCTCTCTATACAGATATATATATATGGTCAGCAGGGGTATGGTAACTCACATGGCAGTGGGGTATCTGCCAGGTGTTTGGGACATGGACTTCTGGTGGTCTGGTTTCTTTTTTGTCCTTAAGTGACCAGGAAGACATGCCAATGGTTCAAGCCTTAGAGTCTGTCACTAACCAAGTCTCTGAAAGAGCTTCCTAACCTTAGGGAAAACATTGGTCTCACCTATATGGTAGGGTCCCTGGTAAATATTATTTCTACCATATGGTGTTATGGCCTTTGCCAGAAGCGGGTAATTGGCTGCTAATCCATCTCAAAGATGTAAGACACCTCAAAATATGGGAAAATGAGCAAAAGTTTTGAGGGAATGTTAACCTGTTTTTGTACATATACTGAGCTTTAGAGACTGAAAAGTCAAGAGAATTACGGGTTGCCAGAAATTTAGCCACGAACTAACTTTTAATAATCTTTGATCTTTGTTTTGCCAACTTTGCATTTCCTGAGCCTGAAGCTTCTCATCTAATAAGCTATAGCTTTTTGTGTGGAGGAATGAGTCTTCGGTCTCTAGAGAATTTTTTCAGAGTCCAGTAAAATTCGTGAGAACAATAGTCAGCCACGATGTGAGTCAAATTCTCTTCTACTTTTTCTTCCTCCTTCACCCTATCAACCAATTATTATATTTATAGATTTCAAAATATAGATGTCAAGTAGAGATGATAGATACCTTACAATCCCATGAGTTACCAACTTAGAGACCTTTGAAATTGAAGAAAGCTTATTAAACATCATTGTGATATTTTATAGATGGGATCTTTCCTCTATATAAGGGGAAAATTGGAAAGTCATCTTTAGTACTGCATCCTCTTGAACTATCACGTGGTTACTGCCACATTAAGCCATCTGAGGTGCTACAACACCACAGACAATCTAGAGTTTTGCTGTTCCCCACAAGCTGATCCGACATCACAGGCCAAAGAAGATTCACAGAAAATAGCATCTCTAGTTATTTCTACACTTCAGCTACCTATAAAGGACATCCTTTAAAAAAACTTTACTGAGATTCATAAGTTTTGTGTGTAGACATCCTTTCATTCCCTTGTGGCTGCTGATTTACCACAGAAATCACTTATTTAGAATAGCATTCACCACTAGATGATAGGGAAATACACTAATAAAATATACACATTCATGGAATGTGCTACATATGCCAATGCAGTGAAAAAAAATACATGGATAGTGATTATTTTAGAAATGTCTTATGAATTCAATGTCATTTAGTTCTGCTGCTAGTATTCATGGAAGATTTTATTCTACATTTTACACTTTCAAAGGTCTACTTTAAAAACAGGGGTGGAGGTTCCAAGAATAAAAAATATGCTTTGAACCAAAATGGCAGAGTGAAAGCAGGGATGCTCCCAAGCTTTCTCACATATTCTTTCAGATTCCTCTAAAAAGTGAATCTGAACAAATTCGAGAGTGGCAGAATCCTCTAGGAGACAGAGTGTGACAGATTTGCAGCCCAGGAGAATCTGGAAGGTCGACGGGAAGGATCTGTTGCACTGGGCTAGGAGAGTGCAGAGCGTGTGGGTCTACACCTGGTCATAGCAGGGCAGGAGCAGGCCCTGGTGGACTGAATCACTGGCAGCAGTGGTGATTCCCAAACCTCTGGGCACAAGATGGGAGTCTATCATACTTGATTGAAAGAGAAGCACAGAGCCTGAAGCAGCAGCAGCAGCAGCAGCTACTCCTGGGGCTGCCAGCCCACAGACTAAAGGTTTGAAAGTCACCTACTTGAACTTCCAGGAGCCAAGATGATGGAGTAAATCATAAGTGCTCTCATCCCTCACTTGTTGACCTTGAAAAATGAAGAGAATATCGCCCCAGAAAAAAAGTCCTGGAATAGTGGAGTCTAAAGTATTCTTTTAGCTCATGTAGCTAGGGAGGTCAGCGGGAAGGGTCCATCTTGCTGTGGCTGAAGGTGACTAGTGCAGGACAGAAGGCATCCAGCAAGTCCCACCTCAGGGGACAAGTGGGAGATCCTGAGCCCCAGGGTGGTAGAGACAGCAAGCACCAAAACCAGGCCCCCAGCACGCCTCTGCACAGACAGGAGAATTGGCAGACAGCAGCACAGATGACAGCTGAGGCTACCCATGCTATAGCACAGCCTTAAGGGAAGAGGAGACTTCCAGGGTCCAGACCACCCCTCCCCCACACCTCACACTGTGAGCTTCAGTGTAACCCTGGGGAAACTCAGAAAGACATCACCTGGCTTTGACCTTGACACACACCAGCCAGTTCCAGCTTAGCACCAGGTGAGCGGCAACATTATATGGCTTCTAGCTGACAGAACCAAAGGCCACAGCACACAAAGCCAATAACCAGGCCCCTAGCTCCCAGCACAAGAAGTTTTAGAAAGAGCGCCCTGTGCCCCAGGAGCAGACATCCACTTTAAAAGCCAGGAAAAAGGCAATTACAATGAAGAAGCAGAATAGAAATGCAAAGACTGTAGAATCTTACTATGGGGACAGGGAAGATCAAAATATGAAATCAGAAGACAACCGCATTGACACTATACCCACATCTGAAACCTTAAAATGGAATATGAACTGGTCTCAACCCCAAAAAGCATTCTTGGAAGAGCTCAAGGAGGATCTTAAAAGCCAAATTAGAGAGGTAAAAGAAAAATTGACCAATTCTTTTAAAAATACAATGGACAAAATAGAAAAAAAATTCACTGATGAGAACAATTCTTTAAAAAATTAAATTGGTAAGATCAATAAGGAGGTACAGAACCTAACTGGAGAAAATAACTCCTCAAAAAGTAAAATTGGCCAAATGGAAAAGGAGATACAGAAGCTAAACGAAGGAAACAATTCATTTAAAATTAGAATTGGGCAAGTAGAAGCTAATGACTCTATGAGGCATCAACAATCAGTCAAACATAATCTAAAGAATGAAAAGATAGAAGAAAATGTAAAAATATATCATTGGAAAAACAACTGACATGGAAAATAGATCCAGGAGAAATAATCTAAGAATTATTGGTCTACTGGAAAGCCATGATGAAAAAAAGAGCCTGGACAGTATCTTCCAAGAAATCACCAAGGAAAACTGCCTTGAAGTCCTAGAATGAGAGGGTAAAATAGTCATTAAAAGAATGCACTGATCACCACTTGAAAGAGATCTCAAATTGCAAACTCCAAGGAATATTGTAGCCAAATTCCAGAATTATCAGGTCAAAGAGAAAATACTGCAAGCAGCCAGAAAGAAACAATCCAAATATTGTGGAACTACAGTCAGGATGATGCATGACCTTGCAGCTTCCACATTAAAAGAGTGGAGGGATTGGAATATGATATTCTGTAAGGTAAAGGAAATTGGACTACAACCAAGGATCAACTACCCAGCAAAACTGAGCATAATCTTTCAGGCAAGAACACAGACATTCAATGAAATAAGGGACTTCCAGACCTTCCTGATGAAAAAGACAGAGTTCAATGGAAAATTTGATCTTCAAATACAGGATTCAAGAAAGGCATAAAAAGGTTAACAGGAAAAAGAAAAAAGGAGAAAAAAACCTTGTTATTCAAATTGTCTACAACCCTAATATGGGAGGATGATATTTGCTAATTTTGAGAATGGCATATTTATTATGACATTTAAAAGGGATATACATAGACAGAAGATGTGGGTATAAATTAACTGATGTGATGATAAAAAACGTAATTAAGGAGTACAAAAGGATTGTAATGGGAGAAGAAGAAAGGAGGAGGCAGAAAAGGGTAAATTACATCACATGGAGAGGCACAAAAACTTGTTATAGTAGAGGGAAAGAAAGGAGAGAGAAGAACAGTGTTTGAGCTTTACTCTCATCAGATTTCATTCAAGGAGGGAATAATATACTCTGATAAGTATAAAAATCTAACTTGTCCTACAGGCAATAGGAAAAGAAAGGGAAAAGCAAAGGGTGGTGGTTAGAAGGGAGGGAAAGTAAGGGAAATGGGTAAGAAAAAGGAGGGGGCTGATAGGGATGGAAAATTGAGGAAGATAGCGGTCAAAAGCAAAACTCTTTTGAGAAGAGGAAGGGAAGAGAAAGAAATAAAAGCATAAATGGTGTGGGGGAAGTAGGATGGAGAGAAATACACAGGTAGTAATCATAACTGTGAATGTGAATAAGATGAACTATCCAATAAAACAGAGGCAGATACCAGAATAGATTAAAAACCATAATCTTACAATATATTGTTTGAAAGAAACACATTTGAAACGGGGATACACACAGGGTAAAGGTAAAAGGCTGGAGTAGAATATATTATGTTTTAGCTGAAGTAAAACAGGCAGGGATAGCAATCCCAATCTCAGACAAAGCAAAAGCAAATATAGATCTAATTAAAAGAGATAAGGAAGGAAACTACATCTTGCTAAAATGCACCATAGACAATGAAATAATATCATTACTAAATATATATGCATCAAGTGGTATAGCATCCAAATTCTTAGAGGAAATTAAGGGACTTACAGGAAGAAATAGACAGCAAAATTATACTAGTATGGGACCTCAACCTCCTCGCCTCCGAACTTGATAAATTTAACCTCAAAATGAACAATAAAGAAGGTAAGTAGATGAATAGAATTTTAGAGAAGGTAGATATGGTAGACCTCTGGAGAAAATTGAATGGGTACAGAAAGGAATATACCTTTTTCTCAGTGGTACATGGCACATACACAAAAATGGACCATGTACTAGGGCATAAAAACTTCACATTCCAGTGCAGAAAGGTCAAAATAGTCAATGCATCCTTTTCAGATCATGATGCAATAAAATTTATATGTAATAAAGGGCCATGGAAAGATAGAGTAAAAATTAATTGGAAACTGAATAATCTAATCCTGAAGAATGAGTGGGTCAAACAACAAATCATAGAAACAATCAATAACTTTACTCAAGAGAATGACAATAATGAGACAACATACCAAAACTTATCGGATGCAGCAAAAGTGGTTCTTAGGGGAAGTTTTATATCTCTGAATGCTTACATGAATAAAATAGAGAAAGAGGAAATCAATGAACTGGGCATGCAACTGAAAAAGCTGGAAAAAGAAAATCATCAATTAAATACCAAATTAGAAATACTGAAAATCAAGGGAGAGATTAATAAAACTGAAATTAAGATAACTATTGAACTAATAAATAAAACTAAGAGCTAGTTTTATGAAAAAACCAATAAAATTAATAAGCCTTTGGTCAATTTTATTTAAAAAAAGAAAACTAAGTTACTAGTTTCAAAAATGAAAAGGCTGAATTCACCTCCAATGAAGAGGAAATTAAAACAATTATTTTGCCCATACACTTGACAATTTTAGTGAAATAGATGAATATTTTAAAAAATATAAATTGTCCAGATTAGTAGAAGAGGAAGTCAAATACTTAAATAACTCCATCTCACGAAAAGAAATTGAACATGTCATCAATGAACTCCCTAGGAACAAAATCTCCAGGGTCAGATGGATTTACAAGTGAATTCTATCAAATATTTAAAGAACAATTTATTCCAATACTATATAGACTATTTGGGAAAATTGGTAAATAAAGAGTCCTAAGAAATCCTTTTTATGACACAAATATGGTATTGATACCTAAACCAGGAAGAGCCAAAACAGAGAAAGAAAATTATAGGCCAATTTCCCTAATAAATATAGATCCCAAAATGCCATGCATATCCAGAGAAAGAAGTATGGAGTTGGAATGCAGAATGAAGCAAACTCACTTCTCTTTTGTTTTGTTTTGTTTTCTTTCTCATGGTTTCTCCCATTCATTATAATTTTTCTATGAAACATGACTAATGTGAAAATGTGTTTAATGGGAATGTATGTGTGGAGCCCATATCAGATTGCATGCCTTCTTGGGGAGGGAGTGGGAAGGAGGTGGAGAAAATTTAAAACTTACAGAAATGAATGTTGAAAACTGAAAATATCTAAATGAAATATTAAAAAAACAAAACCAAAAAAATAAAAATATACTTTGTTTAGTGTGAGGAAGTTTTAGCTCAAAGGTTGTACATGCAAGGATGTTCTGCAAAATGACATCTTGATTAACTCACATGAAAGGCTTACCTTAAATAATTGTTAGTAATATATCACACTAATGCATTCCCTATATTGAAGAATAACCATATCTTACCCGTTTAAGGCCTCAGGCCACAGAGAAGGAGGTATATTTAAGATGTGAGGATGTGTTTCTATGTGAGGTGTAATTTGTAATACATAGGAGGTAAGTAAAATCCACATAAGACAAGGAGTAACTTCTGTTATGCCAAATCTTTATCTTTGTGAGAATGAATACTCATAATAGAGAGAGAAAGGGTAATGGAAAGGAGTGGGGAAAAGCACTATCAAGAAAGCTAAGAAAATTCTAAAATTAAAAATGCTTAAAGAAACATATCCAGAAAAAGTTCAATATAAAAAAATTTAAGGAAAAAGAAAGTTTTCTCTCTCTATTTTCCTTTTTTCTTTCTTGATAGATTTGCTCTAGAGACTGTAAGGTATGAGACATAGTTCCTGCCCTCAAAGAGTTTATTATTATTTTGGGTGTACTTAATATTTGCAAACTTCATTGTTAATGCCTCCTGTTGATTCTAGGCATCTTCATTCAATGGGTACCTAGCCATGGGGCATGACGAGGTCACTTCACTCTGGTGGGAAGGTAGATAAAAGAAAGTACAATCATAGTCTTGTGAAGCTGGCATATGGGAAAAGTGGCAGTCCAATGATAAATGGAGGAGGAGAGTCAGTTAGATGGCCAGTATTTCTTCTGTGTTAAGCGGAGGGAAAATCTCCCATCCCCCAAGATGTTGTCAACTGGACAAAGCCTAAAGTGCCTCATGTTATTTTAACCTCTGCCCAGAAGCAATGAAATACAATAGGCCAGTGTTCAGTAAATTCATAAACACAGACAACTGGGGAAAGGATGCCCTATTTCATAGAAATTGCTGGGAAAACTAGAAAGTAATTTGGCAAAAATTAGGTACTGATAAGCATCTTAGCCTACATACTAAAATAAATGATAAAAACAAAAATACCTAAACTATAGGAGAATGAAAGTAGGTACCTTATAGATCTGTAGTTCCAGGAAAAAATAATAAATAAAAATAATAAACAAGGGATAGAGAAGGTTACAAAATAGACAATTTTGACTGTGTGAAATTTAAAGACATTCATACAAACAATATCAGAAGAATTAGAAGAAAATTCTATTGCTCCAGCTAGAAATCTTTGTATCACATATTTTGAATCAAGGTTTGATGCCTAAAATACATACAGAATTAATATAAGACTCAGGACAAAGGATATGAGCAACTTTTTTAAACTTAACACACACATGCACAAAAATAAGCTTTTCCATATGAAAAGCAGACCAGAATAGAGAATTACATGTGAAACTGTGAATTCAATACAGCTTAATTAAAAATATTTGTGTATATGTAAAAAAAAAATCATGTTACTTTTAAAGCTGTCCTGTTCAGCTGTGCTTCCATCCGAATATCTGTTCTCTTCTGTACATTTAAAAATGCTTCTATTGCCCTTTACATTTTTTCTTTTTTGGCATTACTATTGCTAGCTTGCTCCCCTTAAATCTTACTCTTATTGCAGTAAAAGAAAATTTAAAAATTATAAATATAACCAATGAAATGATTCCACAAATTACCCATGTCTAAAAATCAATTGCCTCTTTCAAGTCCATCAACTCTGTCATCTTGATTGTATGGTTCTCAGGTTTTTTAAAGTTGTTTCTTTTCACCATGTCACTGTTATCATACAAGTTGTTCTGGTTCTACTCACTTCACACTGCTTCAGTTTGTACATATCTTCTCAAGATTCTCTGAAAACATTTCTTGCATCAGTTTTCATGGTGCAACAATATTTCATTCTATATGTTTCAGTTATTGTTTAGCCATTCCTCAATTGATGGACACCTTCATTAGTTTCCAGTTCTCTCATCTTCTTTTCTTTTCCCTCCTCTTTTCTTTTCTTCACCTCTCTTTTCTTTTCTCTTCTTTCCACTACTTTTTCCTTTCTCTCCTTTTCTTTTTTTCTCCTTTTCATTTCCCCTTCAGGATTCACTCTCTGAAACAAGTTGGTTTTGTTTGAGCCTGTTCCTTCTCTAGTATTATCCCTCCCATCCCCATCACTTTGCCTGCTGAGATTAATGTATTTCTACACCAAACTCTTGGGGAGTTTTTGAGTGCATATGTGTGTGTGTCAATCCTTTTTTATTTATTCAATAATAGTGAGATTTATTTGATCCTTATGTTCATACCCCTTCTTCCATGTTTGTGTACTATTCTTGCATATCCCAGTTTTGAGAAGTAGTGTTACCTTCTTCCCTCTACCCTATTCCTTTTACTCCTCTTTCTTCCTTAAAGTCATCAGAATTGAAATAATGTACTCCAGTTCCTCTTCTCACTTTAACTCCTGCAAACCCCTTCAAAGACATTAAGATTCCATAGAAAAATATTTGTTTTCTCCAGTTAGAATGTTAGCACTTCATGAGGCTACTTCCAATTGTTCAAGTAAATTTGCCATTCTAGATTTTTCTGAACTTATGCTTAGATTAGAAGGTTTCTTGTCACCTCTCTTTATCTTATCAAAAAGTCCTGGAAGTTCTTTCTCTATTCCATTAAAGATACTCTCCCCTAACCCTAATAGCATTATATTCAGCATTTTAGGATAAATTAAAGTTGGTTGTAAGTTTATATCATTTGTCTTTTCAATTATTATATTCCGGGATCTCATCTCATTCAAAAGAGAAGCTTTTGTCATCCTGACTGAGTTCCTTCATATTTGATCTTTTTCATTTTGAAAGCTCATAGTACTTTTTTTCTTTGACCTGAAACCTTTGGATTTTGGTTGACATTACTGAGATTTTTGCTTTTGGACTTTCTTTCAAAACATGATCAGTATGTTCTTTTTATTTTTCCTTTGCTGTCTAGTTCTGTTAAATCTAAGTAGTATTCATTTATAATTTCTTGAAATACAGTATCTGTGCTTTTTGTTTTTAAATTAATGTTTTCAGGGATTACAGTGATTATTAGATCAGTAATTCCTTAAGCTGTTTTCTTTGTTCTTTCCTTATGGGAGATATCTTATACTTGCTTTTTTTTGAACCTTTTGATTTTGTTCTAACATTTCTTGCTGTTTCATAGAATTGTTGATTATTATTTGGTTTATTTCAATCTTCAGAAAGTATATTACCTAAGTAAGGTTTACCACTTTCTGTTCGAAGCTACTCACTGCCTAATTCTTTCCTCCAGAGACTTTATTTTCATTTTTTTATCTCATTTCACTTTTTCTAGGAATTCATATAGCACTTCAATAATATTCTATTTTTTCCACTTTATCTCTTTGATTGTAGTTGCTCTAGAATTGTAGTTGCTCTAGTCTCCTTGGTTAGGCTTTTTGTAGTATCTGAATCTATAATAATTCTTTATAGCAGTTAGTGTCTTTTTCTACTTATTCATATCTCTTACTTTAGATCCTGAATTTGGGACTTTGTGCTAGAACAGGCTCTGTCCCCTCCTCTCTTGTGGTAGAAGGTTTTATTTGGTTTTAACCTGGGTCACATGATTTCATGTACTGGCTTCTACTTCCTGAGGTATGCCCATGTTATAAGCACTGGTAGATTTTAGTCTCCCTCAATCTAAATACTAAATGACCTCTACAGTGTCTCAAGACATAGTGCTGCAGAATTCAGAATCCTTGGCTTAGGGTATCCTGGTTTAAACACTGCCATGACTATAGTAGAAGGTGCTGTACCTAGTTTACTTTGAGGGTCCACGCTGTAGGTTTCCATTTACCTTAGGGCATTCTCACTCAGACCATTCTGCTCTTGATGGTCCACAATATTTAGCCTTGCAGTATGCAAGTGTCACTCATCCCTCTCTGGTTATATTGGGAGGCTTTTATCTTGCTTACCTGACCTGACATTTGGCTTTTTCAGTTGTGGAATGCATTTTCCTACTGCAAATACTTCTGACTGACTGAGGTTTCATCTCAAATCCAGCAAATTGGTATATTTGGTAAAAGATGGAAATAGTCATGTTAGAGGAACCGTAATGACAAGCTTGATAAAATATTCTTAATGGAGCTGCAATCTGTCCCAAGCCCTCCAGAAAACAACGTGGAACTATATCATTAAAATAAGTTATGAAAAGTGTGTCTTGATCCAGCAAAATCACTACTGGGCATAAACCCCCTAGGAGATCAAAGGCATATCAAGTGGTTCAGTGTACACCAAAAAATTTTGAGCTCTTTGAGGAAGAAAGAAACTGGAAACACAGAGGGTAGCCATCAGCTAAAAGGTAGAGGAGCAGTTATAGTATATTAATGTATTAGGTTATTATTGTTCTTAAAGAAACAGTGAATGTGAGGAGAAAATTTGGATAATTCATTCAATAGAGTGCAGAGCAAAGTGAGATGATCTAAGAAGACAAGATATATAATGACCTTGAAAAAATGAGAATAAGAAAAAGATATGAAAGCTCAGATAAATGCAAATGATTAACCTTGATACCAGAAAACTGATAATGAAACATGTCTTCTTTTGCTCGGTAGTGACTTGGTGAACTTCAGATGTAAAATGAGGGATGCTTTTAGACATGGTCAGTGTTTTGTTGTATTTTGTTGTTGTTTAACTTTATATCTTTGTTACATAGGAATGTTCAATTGGGAACAGAGTTCACATTTGGAAATGACAGAGATATAAGAAAATTTAATAATTTTTTTAAATATTAAAAAGACCAGATAGGATACTTTCCCATATCCCCAATAACACCAAAATGAATATACCTTCATGTTGTAAAAATAGCTTCATGGGCTTCTAGGAATTGCAGAGATTTTCCTAGTATAGAAAAAGGCTGAACAATTTTAAAATCTGGGATGGAAAAAGGAGTTCCATAAAGCCAGAAGAAATTGCCTGAGTCCTAGGCCTTGTATTATTTTTACTAATAATTGGCATTAATAAATTCCCCAAAAAGTGAAGGAAAAGAACCACTTAAACCTTTAAGACTATTTCCCTAAACAAGACTCTAGGGCAGTAAACTATAATACTAGTTCAGAAAAGGTAAATGCTTTAAACATTTTTTAAATGAGCTTACCTCTTTATCTCAAGCAATCTGGGTTGCTTTGGACACAGATGCCTGAGGCAATAATTTCCCCCCTTTTTTCCCATTCCACACAAAGAGAAAGAAAGGGAGATGAAAGAAAGGAATGCCACTAATGCCAAACCTATGAATGGAGACAGATCTTGGAGCTTCATCCCTGTCATTTTCTGTTTCAAGATGTAACCCCTTCCACAACTAAAGTCTGTCCTTTCATAGTGCCACTTGCTAGTTACACACACACACACACACACACACACACACACACACACACACAATAGGGGGGGAAGGAAGAGGGGAGAGAGAGAGAGGGAGGGAGCAAGAGAGAGAGAGAAAGACAGAGAGAGGAATAATTTTTAAGAAGTGAACATAAACCTAAAGTGTCTGAAGATTATTTTTTTTATTTTTTCGTCTTTAAATAGTATTTTATTTTCCCCCAGTTACATGTCAAGAAAAATTTTAGCATTCATTTTTACAAGATTTTGAGATGCAAACTTTCCTCCCTTCCTCCCTCCCCTCCTCTGAAAATGGTAGGCAGTTTGATATAGTTTATACATGTGCTATTATGTAAAAATATTACCATATTAGTCATAGTTGTGAAAGAAGAAATAAATCAAAAGAAAAAAACACAAGAAAGAATAGAGTAAGGGAAAAATATGCTTCAATCTGCATTCAGAGTTCATCAGTTCTTTATCTTGATATGGATACCATTTTCCTTCAACAGCTTTTTGTCCTTGTCTTAGATCATTGTGTTGCTGAAAAAAGCTAAGTCATTCACAATTGATCATCACACAATGTTGCTGACACTGTATACAATGTTTTCCTAGTTCTGCTCATTTCACTTTGCATCACTTCATACAAGTCTTTCCAGGTTTTTCTGAAATCTTCCTGTTCATCATTTCTTATTGCACAGTAGTATTCCAATTCTAACCTTTAAGGTATTTTTTCTTCATTTAGCTTTTGTACTTTCTTTTCTGTTTGGCCAATTTTACTTTTTAAGCAGTTTTCCAGGCTGTTGACTCTTTTTTTCGTAATTCTCTTGCATTACTCTCATTTCTTTTCCCACTTTTTCCTTCTACCTCTCTTATATGATTTTTAAATTCTTTTTTGAGCTCTTCTACTAGTTCTTTCTGGGTTTGAGACCACTTCCCATGTTTCTTTGGGGTTTTTTCTGTAGGTGTTCTGACATTGTTGTCCTCTTCTGAGTTTGTCTCTTGTTCTTCCTTGTCACCATAGTAACTGTCTATGGTCAGATTCTTTTTTGTTATTTTTCACTCATCTTTGGGGTGGGGAGTGGAGCCTTTTTGTTATCTTTTAAATTTGAGCTCTGCACCCTTGGTAGAAGGGACTGTCTCAGATTTTTTGTGCTAGTGGCTGCAGGCCTTAGCTGTTTACCTGGCATTGCTCTGAGGCCTCTGGGGGACCCTTGTGTCTGGTGCTGTTCAGGGTTGGAATGAAGGGTGGCTGGCACTGCTGCAGTCTGTAGGGGTCTGGAAGTTTACCTGATGCTGAGCTGGGGTCCTAGTGGTGGTGTCTAGCATACCCTGCATCCCAGTGGAATGTTTCTGTGTTTCCCTGGGGCTACACTGAAGCACATGCAGGTCTAGCTGCTGAAGGATGCCAGTTTTTTTAGGGCTACACTGAAGGGCATGGAAGTCTGGCCCCTGGAGGACACTTATTTGTCCTCAGCTGTGCTGAAGCATGTGGTGGTTCTCAGAGCTGGAGTCCGCTGGTTCCCCTGGCTATGCTAAGGCATGTGGGGGGTCCAGTTATTGGTTTTTGCCTGTTCCACAACAATGAGGCTCAGGATCTCCTGCTTTTCTGCTGAAGTGGGATTTGCTGCTAGTTTGCTGGGGCACTTCTGTCCTGGAATTTGTTCCCCTTTTACTCAAGTTAGAAAGACCTTTCTTGCTGATATTCCAAGTTTCTTGGGCTAAAAGACTATTTCACCCCATTTTTGTTCATTCTGCTGTTCCAGGATTTATTTTGGGGAGCTTTTTTATGGTTATTTGGAGGTGAATATTGGAGAGTTACAGTGACTTACTGCTCACTTTGCCATCTTGGACCCTGGAAATCCAGTTTTTGAAGTTTAAGGAAAAAGATAATATATTTCTACAAACTAAAATCAATGAATTCACCATCTAAATCAAGCCAAAAATGTTCTATAACAAGAGATTTGTGTAGACATAATAAACATTGATTAAAAAGGCAGCTTAATTTGGACCCAGACATATAATATTTATAAATGTTATTTGTAATATGTATATATCCTCATTGGGGCAGTTAGGTGGCACAGTGGGTAGAGTGCTGGGTCTGGACTAAGAAGACTTATCATCCTGAGTTCAAAGCTGACCTCAGAGCCTTAGCTGTGTGATCCTGGGGAAGTCACTTAACCTGTTTGTCTCAGTTTCCTCATCTGCAAAATAGGTTGAAGAAGGAAATGGCAAACCACTCCATTATCTTTGCCAAGAAAACCCCAAACGGAGTCATGAAGAGTTGGGCACAACTGCAAAATGACTGAACAATATATCCTCCTTTTCCATCTGGCTGCACTTGGGTTCTTTGTTTTGTTTTGGTTTTGGTTTTGGTTTTACTTCTAGCATACCCTTAGTAAATTCATCATTGGGAGATCTTATCATCAGCTCATCAATACCTTCCCTTCTCTAACTGAAAGGGGAGCCATGAATTCTTCACCCTCCATCCAAAGAGAGGAGACTAGAGAGATATCTTAAACATCTCCTCATTTCACATCATTCTTCATTCATTCCAAATTTCTTTGGTTCTTCTACCATGGTGGAGACTGGATACCTTCCCTCCTCTTTACATTTAGCACAGTGCCTAGCACTTAATAGGCATTTAATATATGTATCCTGACTATTTATTACTAGAAACATGTTTTGGTAAATATTCTCAACCAATCACAGCATGGTATATGGTTACATTTACATTTCCTACAGCTTTCTCCTCCTTTCAAGAATTTATGACTGCCAAAATCTCCCCCTTCAGAGAAGGAATCAGTTTAGAGGAGTTGGTATAGCATGGCGCTGATGTGTGAACTGCAGAGCCTAAGTTCCATTTTCAGCTTTACCATTTACTGTGAGACAATTAATACATCAACAAATGTTTACTGAATGCAAGACACTGTGGTAGCACTTTGTACAATGAGCTAACAAGATAACTTTAAATACAGCATAGATTCCCTGTGCTTCAGTTTCTCTACCTGAAAGAAAAGGAAACCATCTTTTTTCCTCCTCCTTTCTTAGAGGGATTCTTTAAGTTTTACATTAATTGGGAGGTTGATGGAGAGGAGAGGTTGCATCTTATTTCTTTCTAAAAGTGACAGAAATTATTTCACTACCTTTTAAACTTCCAATGAATAAATATAACAGGCTGTCATAATTTTAGATTCGGAGGGACCACTGAGATTATCTAGTATAAACCTTCCAATTTTACTAGGGAATAAGCTAAGGGTGACAGACATTCCGCTTCATTATTTCTCTTTAATAATATATGAACCATTCTATTTTTTGCTCTTATTCAAACACTGTTCTGGAGATGTACAATAACATATGAGCTTCAAAAGAGAAAAGCACAATACCATTTAAATTCAGGATAATATTATATTGTAGCCACATACTTGAATCATAGAATATGAAATCTGATGGAAGGTTTAGCACTCTCATAGTTAAACCCTTCATTTGACAGGGGAGGAAACTGAGCTAATGAGCAGTCAAAGGGAATGGCACAAAAGTCAGACAAAACTCTTAGTTCCCCATTCATTCCATTAGGTCACATTTCCAAGGTTAGATAAAAGGCATCTTTATCATCATTGAGGACAGATGAAATAGGATTATTGTGTTCAATAAAATAATAATCCAGCAAATATTGATTAACATTTATATTCTAGCAGCACAAAAGTGAAAGCAAAATAAATTTTTGTATTTTTATATAACAAAAGTGTTGGTATTGACACTTTTATGAAACAATTACATTTGACATGTTATTACATGGCAGTTTTTAAAATGTCTGGCTCTAGGTTTATTTTGTTTGTGGAGGATAGATAACAGAGACATAAATCCAGTTATTTAAAATGAAGATGGGAAAATAAGTTATCTACCTGGTGTACACACAGCTTTGTCCTTAATAATTGTATAGAGATTTTCTTAGTTCTAGAGCCTAGAAGGGCTGTTATAAAGAATTACTACAAGGATTCATAAATCAGCAATATTTATGGAGATTCTCTCTAGTGTGTTACCTGAGCAAAATAGAAGCCAACCTCCTTTTGCTTATATCTTCTTAGCAAGGTTTCAGATAGATGTATAAATTTACAGAATGTATGGCAGTTATCTGGATGCATGTATATATGTGTCTATGTGTATGCCCAGTTTAATTCTCAGCTCTGATCTTTTCTTTGTATAACATTAATAACTAAAAAGGATGGAATATTGTTTTAGCGATGTTCAAATTCATTTGATGTAGTCATGTTCTAAGACATGAGTTCAAACCTCAATGTTGATAGTAACTGAGTGTGTCAATTAACACCTCTCTGAGTCTTTCCTCATCTATAAAAAAATAACAAAAACTGTTATGCTTACCTAATACAGTTGTTGTGAGTCTCAAATGATATATGAAAGTGCTTTGCAAAAGGTTATGTCAACTATCGTTATAAAATATGACAGTGGTAATGACTTTAAAAACCACTAGTTTCTCATGTAATATATTTAAAGTATATTTAATACCTGCAGTCCACTGTGATGGTATTGAGAAAAAAAATTCTAACAATTACAAAAATAATACCTTATTTTTTAAAGACACTGTCTTAACACAATTTAGGGCATTTAATAGTGAAACTGAATTCTTTGTAAATCCTAGATTCTGCATCCTCATGTAGCTCACCTGGGGAATTATATCTGCATGGGTTGCTCTGGTTCTGATAAATTGGTACTGAGCTATTTAGAGAAAAAGAGTCAACCTATTATGTATTTAAAAGCCAATTGGTAAAGTTGTAATGTGTATACACACATAAATAGATATGTCAAATTGTGATTTGTAATACTAGTCCTATGATTTTACTTGTATAGGGAACTCCCAGTGAGGACATTCCCATCACCAGTGCAGATGGAAACTGCCCTGAAATTTAGTCTTGGAAGACGCCCTCTTGGGAGCTAAACTTGGGCCTTTAAGGATCATAAGCCTTTTTCTTAGACTGTATCATTTTCATTGACATTTATCTGGTAGCTACTCTTGCTACCACTGACAATTAGGGCAAGGAGGATTGGTTCAGTGCTTCAATATCTGCTTTGACCAATGCACTCCTACCACTGGAAGTAAATGATACCCTCATTTTTTGAGGAAACTGATGCCTGTCACAAAAATATTAAATGGAATAACTAACACCAAATCCTATGACTTCAAATCCAATGTCTTTCTACTATACTATCCCCTTTCTATTTTCTATTAATAAAAAAGGATAAAATGAGAGATTGACACTAGAGCAAATAACTCAGTGAAATTTATTTTGTCACTTGTACAAAGGAAAGTTCACCCATAAGAGGAAATACAAACACAGTGAACAGCTTGAATGGAAAAAGAGAACATTTTGGATCTTTGTGAAAGATAAAAAGTGAAATTATGACCTCTTTTCTGGCATAGAAATGTGAAAAGTGAAGAAAAAGAAATTATATGTAAAAGGGAGGAGATTCAAGGTATTGCTGTACAAAATGTAAATTCCAAAGGATTGTCAATGTTTTACTTTCAAGGCGTCCTATTGAAGAAAAATATATATACATTATCTTGAATCCTAAATAAAATTTATTTGCATTTAATAAAATGGGGATTGGGGTAAGGATAGGTTACTAAGGAGTGTCTGATCTTCAGTTTTAGTGAGAAATTATTCTTTAAATACTCAAAATAGGATCATTTAAAATGTTCCAAAGTATCCACCAGTGGCTCGATAGAAGTAAAAGTAGCAGTAAATTCTTTCTTCCATTCCAATCTCTTCCTCTTGAAACTCATCCATAAGTAAACAATGGCTCAGAGACTGTCCCATGACATAATAAGCCCCAGTGCATACATAGGATTTTCTTACTTTCTAGGGTCACGACTCGCATCCAGGAAACCAGGGAAAATCTAAACTTGTTATTTCTAACTATATTGAAACCAACTCTCAATGTTCAGCATATCGTAGAAGAAAGTTTTATTAAAAGAAGAGAAATCATACAGCAAATCCTTATATATCCAACCATTAGACCCCAAAATGTATGTAAATCCTCTGAGCCCCTTACAGTAACTGTTAGAATTCTCTTGCCAATAAATTATGTCTTTTCTGGTCAAAGATGGGCCAGAGCATGGCATTTTTAAAAGGGCTTCCTCTCTCTCCAATTTTCAGCTGCTTTTCATGGCACCATCCCTATTAAGCACTGCTTTCAGGCAAAGTAAATCACATTTCCCTGTGCAATTTTCCCTGTGCAAGATGAGAGTAAAACCTTCCAGAACCTTTCCTTTTAAACCAGTAACCACTACTTTCATGCTTAGAAGGTATTTTCTCTTTTATTTTTCTTTTTTTTTTTTTCAGTCCTCAGTTACCAGCACTGCATATCATGCACTGCCCTTGGTAAGAATATATTTTACCAATTTGTTTACATGTGAGGTTTGAAGGCAGGAAAAGCATTCAAGCACTCATAAATTCATTTGCCTACTGTCCTAAATATGGACCCTATCTGTAAAGAGGAGGAGTTCCAAGTATGAATCATGAAGGATTGGAAAACATTTTGGATTGAGTCAAGAAATATAGGTTCTAATCCCAGATACAAAACTAACTAGTTATGTGATTGTGGGTTCATCAACTCTTAGCCTCAATTTCTTCGTATGCAAAATGAGGATAATAATATTTATGACCTTCTATATTAGGGTTTCTTTTATGGTTCCCTATTTTATTTCTGTTCTATATCTGCTTGACCTATTTTACAAATTCAGGGTGTTTAACGTGAAAATTACATTTCCAAGTATTAAACAAAGCTTTTTTGCATGCCTCAGAGAGAAAAATTAATTTAGAAGAACCAGGGATTAAAAGCATTATGCTGATTGAGAAATTGATTATCCAGCCTTGTTGCTCAATAGACCACGTTACTTAAGATCTTATCATAGCATCTGATTTCTGCCTTCATATATGTGAGTGTGTGTGTATACACATATATACCCATACTATATATGTATATATATGTATGTATGTCTTTGTATATATTTATGTATATGTACATATGTTTGTATATGTATATATGTGTTTATGTATGTATATTGTGCATACATATAAGCATGATAGAAAATCAAACCTTTTTCTATACATACAGAGAATCCTTTTGAGCCTAAAATAACTACATATTCAAATAATGTAAAGAATATTGCATACTAAATTTCCAATTTCTCATTCTTTGGGGAGAGAATTTCTTGGAACTATCTTCTATAAAGAGGAGATAGTTTTCAAAAAAAATTACTATAAATTACTACTAAAAGTAGAAATGTGAAATATTATAATCAGCTTCTGGGAGGAGAAGCAAAAAAGCTCCAAGCTGGAGAAAGGATGACTGGAGGGCATCACAGGAAGTTGGAAAAATGGAAGCCATGAGAGCACGCGTAGCCAAGAAAGCAAAAGCAAACTCCACAAAGAAAGCAGGACTGAGGGAGGGAGACTACTAAAGTTGAGCTCACAAGTGATGAGCCCGGACAGAAGCTGTGTTGTTGATTGTCCTCTCTCTCTTTCCTCACAGACTCCAGATGGTAATCCTGCATCTCACTACCTCCCTTGAGCTCCTTCAAGGGATATTTAAAGTCTTTCCTTCTGGGCACAGGGTCAGGGGAAAAGGGCAAAATCTATTTACTTTTTTTGTTTGTTTTAAATGTTTACTTTGTCTCCATAAACTATGCTAACCACCAGAGATTGCTAATAGGGGTTGGACTTATCCAGAATGTAATTAGCAGGAAGCAACAGAACAGAAGAAAGAATTCCAGAGTAGAGTTAGAGACAAATCTAACACTGAGTGGGGTGTTTAGTTTTTCATTTTTTGTTTTTTGTTTTCCCAGAAGCACTATCTCTGGAGCTAACAAAAAGATAGAGAGAATTAGAAAGGCTCTGATACTGCGTGATGGAGTGGAGGATTGCTTATACTGGGAAAACCCATGTGGGCAGTGAGTCAGTAGTACGGAAGGCCAGTTACAGATAGAAGTCATTAAATAGTACCGGTATCTCTCACGTGAAGAAAATTTGTCTACCATTAAAAGTAGCCCTCTTCCTTCCAATGTATAGTTTTAGAGCTGCCTCTAGCACCTAGGGGTTCAGTGACTTGCCCAGGGTCAAACAGCCCTTATGTCTCAGATTGGGACTTGAACCCAGGTCTTCCTGTGTCTAAAGCCAGCTCTCTATCCAGCTCTCTATCCCACTGCCTCTTTTTTGGTTGCACAGAAATGAAAGTAAAATCCTATAGATCCCCCATTGGCCTTAATTAAAGTTAATTAGATTAATTAAATTTGATTTTTAAAAAGGGACCAGAGTACTAGATCAATGAGAAAGTAGACATGGTGGCCAAAAAGAGGATGTCAGGAAGAAGAGTTGAACCAGGCCAAGTATATACAGAAGAAACATGCTGGAAGTGATACAATTGTGAAAGCACTGAGATAACCAATTTTTAAAAGACCTAAAAGAGGGATAAATATCAAACAAAAATGTCAATAGAGAGGACATTATCAAATATTAACTAATTCCCATTTTCTCATCACTCTAAATTTTCCATAAAATTGACGTGAGAATAATCTACAAATAGTAGAAGAGAACAGGCAGGTCTTGCCGATGACTGACAGAAACCTACATCTTCACAGCCACACAATGAAAATGATAATATGAGATCTTACTATGAATACTGTTTGTTGAATATAAAAAATTGAATCAGTAGAACAAAATATTAGTTAAAACACATCCTTGAACAAGGTAATTCCCATGCCTAAGTAAAATCATATACTGCAGAAGTAATTATGAGAACCTCGATCTGTTAGACTGGAAATGGGCATGTGCTCCAGACCCTCATTGAGGTGCATGCACTTTGCTGAGTCAACATAACTCCTGATTGGTGCCCACGAGCGATGGTAACTGGGGAGGGGAAGGGTGCCAAAGATGACTGGACACTGAGTATTGTAGGGAGCATAGTCTTGTAGAAAAAACATTTCTCCTTAGTAATTTATAAAAATTACAGAAAAAACTATGTCTGCCTTTTGGGGTTCTTTTCTTTTCTTTTTTTTTTTTTTAATGCAATTTATTTATTTAACATATTTGGTTTTCAGCATTGATTTTCACAACAGTTTGGATTACAAATTTTCTCCCCATTTCTGCCCTCCCCCCCCACTCCAAGATGGCATATATTCTGGTTGCCCTGTTCCCCAGTCAGCCCTCCCCTCTATCACCCCCCTCCCCTCTCATCCCCTTTTCCCTTCCTTTCTTGTAGGGCAAGATAAATTTCTACGCCCCATTGCCTGTGTATCTTATTTTTTAGTTGCATACAAAAAGTTTTTTTGTTTTTGATCATCTGATTTTAAAACTTTGAGTTCCAAATTCCCTTCCCTCTTCCCTTCCCACCCACCCTCCCTAAGAAGTTGAGCAATTCAACCTAGGCCACACATGTATTATTATGTATAACCCTTCCACAATATTCATGTTGTGAAAGGCTAACTACATTTTGCTCCTTCCCAACTCATCCCGCTTTATTGAATTTTCTTCCTTGACCCTGTCCCCTTTCCAAAGTGTTTGTTTTGATTACCTCCACCCCCATCTGCCCTCCACTCCATCATCCCCCTGCCTTTTATTTTTTTTTTTTTATCTTCCTCCCTCTTCTTTCCTGTGGGGTAAGATACCCAACTGAGTATGTATGGTACTCCCCCTCAGGCCAAATCCGATGAGAGCAAGGCCCACTCATTCCCCCCTCACCTGCCCACTCCCCTCCTCTCCTAGAACTGCTTCCTCTTGCCACCTTTATGGGAGATAATCCACCCCATTCTATCTCTCCCTATCTCCCTCTCTCAGTAAGTTACTCTCTCATCCCTTAATTTCATTTTATTTCTTTTAGCTATCTTCCCTTCATCCTCAACTCACCCTGTGTCTGCTCTCTCTCTTTTACATATATATATATATACACACATACATACACATACATACATATACACATAGATACATGCATACATACACATTCACTTATATATATACATAAACATATATATATGCATATATATATATGCATATTCCCTTCAACTACCCTAATACTGAGGTCTCATGAATCATACTCATCATCTTTCCATGTAGGAATGTAAACAAAACAGTTCAACTTTAGTAAGTCCCTTGCAATTTCCGTTTCTTGATTACCTTTTCATGCTTCTCTTGATTCTTGTGTTTGAAAGTCAAATTTTCTATTCAGTTCTGGTCTTTTCACTGAGAAAGCTTGAAAGTCCTCCATTTTATTGAAAGTCCATATTTTGCCTTGGAACATGATACTCAGTTTTCCTGGGTAGGTGATTCTAGGTTTTAATCCTAGCTCCATTGACCTCCGGAATATCGCATTCCAAGCCCTTCGATCTCTTAATGTAGAAGCTGCCAGATCTTGGATTATTCTGATTGGGTTTCCACAATATTCAAATTGTTTCTTTCTGGCTGCTTGCAGTATTTTCTCCTTGATCTGGGAGCTCTGGAATTTGGCAACAATATTCCTAGGAGATTTCTTTTTGGGATCTATTTGCGGAGGCGATCGATGGATTCTTTCAATTTCTATTTTGCCCTGTGGCTCTAGAATATCAGGGCAGTTCTCCTTGATAATTTCCTGAAAGATGGTATCTAGGCTCTTTTTTTGATCATGGCTTTCAGGTAGTCCAATAATTTTTAAATTATCTCTCCTGGAACTATTTTCCAGGTCAGTGGTTTTTCCAAGGAGATATTTCACATTGTCTTCCATTTTTTCATTCCTCTGGTTCTGTTTTATAATATCCTGATTTCTCATAAAGTCACTAGCTTCCACTTGCTCCAATCTAATTTTTAAAGTAGTATTTTCTTCAGTGGTCTTTTGGACCTCCTTTTCCATTTGGCTAATTCTGCCTTTCAAGGCATTCTTCTCCTCATTGGCTTTTTGGAGCTCTTTTGCCATTTGAGTTAGTCTATTTTGTAAGGTGTTGTTTTCTACAGTGTATTTTTCAGTATTTTTTTGGGTCTCCTTTAGCAAGTCATTGACTTGTTTTTCATGGTTTTCTCGCATCCTTCTTATTTCTCTTCCCAATTTTTCCTCTACTTCTCTAACTTGCTTTTCCAAATCCTTTTTGAGTTCTTCTGTGGTCTGGGGCCAGTTCATGTTTTTCTTGGAGGCTTTTGTTGTAGGCTCTATGACTTTGCTGTCTTCTTTAGGCTGTATGTTTTGGTCTTCTTTGTCACCAAAGAAAGAATCCAAAGTCTGAGACTGAATCTGGGCGCGTTTTCGCGTCCTGGCCATATTCCCAACCAACTAACTTGACCCTTGAGTTTTTCAGTGGGGTATGACTGCTTGTAGATTACAGAGTTCTATGTTCTACGTTTGGGAGGGAGGTGCCAGCTCTGTCAGAGCCGCACTCCTCCTTCCCCAAGGACCCCCAGTCCAGACTGGGCTCAGATCTTCGGCAGGCTGTGCTCCCCTGCTGTGATCCGCCACTTAATTCCCCCCACCAGGTGGGCCTGGAGCCGGAAGTAACAACAGCTGTAGCTGCCCCACCTCCGCTGCCCCCGGGGCTGGAAGCCGAACCGCGAACTCCTTCCACTCCCGCAGCTTTTCCCACTAACCTTCTCCGCAGTCTTTGGTGTTTGTGGGTCGAGGGGTCTGGTAACTGCTCACGTATTCAGGGCGCTAGGGCCCCCTCCGCCCGGCTTCTGGACTGGATCGTCCACGCCGCTCAGGCTGGGCTCTGCTCCACTCCGTTCCCAGCTCCCAGCTCCCAGCTCCCAGCTCCGTGTGGAATAGAGCTCACCCAGAGACTATCCGGGCTGTCCTGGGCTGGAGCCCTGCTTCCCTCTGCTGTTCTGTGGGTTCTGCCATTCTAGAATTGGTTCAGAGCCATTTTTATAGGTTTTTGGAGGGACTCGGGTACGGAGCTCACTCTAGTCCGTGCTTACCAGCCGCCATCTTCTTGGGGTTCTTTTCTATCGGACCTGTTGGAAGAGCTTCCTCTTCCTTGGACTTTCAGCAAGGGCCCTGGGAATTTTTCCCCCTCTCCCACTGGCAATGGGTGCTATTGTTTAATTGAACCCGTGTCTCTGATGCCTTTTTCCCTCCTTGGTATGTCCTTTGTTGGGCATAGGACAAGGACCACTGATCCTAAGGAAATGAATGTTTCTGGAAGGTTGGCAGCTACCTTGTAAGTTTGAGAGTTTTCTATTTTTAGCTCCTTAGTGGGATTATTTTCCTAAGAACATGATTCTCAGTGGAGATATACACCACTACCAAGATGATTCCATAGTGGGGGGGGGGGGGGAACTAAAGAAAGTCTGTGCCCTGGCTAGCCAGGAGATCTAGGTTTTATGTGATGTTCAGAAAGTCCACTAAGGGGAATGTAGTGTTTGGTGATCTAACAAAGAGCCTTTATCTTTCAGAGGAAGTATGTAATGAGTGCTATGGGCTAATTGAGGTGCATTATGCTTTCTGTATAGCAAGCAGATGTGGCTGAAGAAGTTTCTCTAGTAAAGGAAATAAATCACTATCCTACAACTAATAACCAAATTATATAACAAGTATCTTCTAAAAGGGAGCCTGATAGCCACATTTTGAGGAGACCCTAGAAAAGAGCCATGTGTAAGTGTCTTTAGAGACTTCACTGGTGTTACTCTGAGGCCAGGACAGCAAACGTGTGTGTGTGTGTGTGTGAGAGAGAGAGAGAGAGAGAGAGAGAGAGAGAGAGAGAGAGAGAAAGAGAGAGAGAAGAAGAAGAAGAAGAAGAAGAAGAAGAAGAAGAAGAAGAAGAAGAAGAAGAAGAAGAAGAAGAAGAAGAAGAAGAAGAAAGAAGAGGAGGAGGACGAGGAAGAAGAAGAACAAGGAGGAAGAGGAGGAGGAGGAGGTGGAAGAGATCGAGGAGGAGGAAGAAACTGACCCCTTCCCCAAAGGGTCATGTTCCTCAGGATAAATAAGTCTGTGTGAGGCCAGAGCTGAAGATGATTGTGGGAGAGGATCCACCAAGTTATGGGCCACACAATCAAGATTTCTTGATAGATACAATCACAAAGACACCTTTGTTTGGAGATTCTCTTATATCAAGTGAGTCATAAAACTGGATGACATATTTCACTGTTGTGGAGGATGCACTTTGCAAAGTTAAAAGAGGAGTTTCCCACAGATGGTGAATTTCTCCAGGTGCTCCTCTTTGGGGAAGACATTTGCTTGAAAGTTAAAGGAATCAGGTAAGATAATGAACTCCTCCCTTCCCAGTGCAAAGTACTGGCCCATGTCCATAGATGTTTTAACTAGCATTGAGGAAGAAGGCAGGCCTCAGGAGTGGGAACAGAGACTCTGTCAGTGGAAGAGGAGGACAGGTCATCCTCTCATCTCCATCCAGCTCAGCATCATTCTCTCCAGTCCCTGTCTCTTCTACCTTCCCTTTCCTTCTGGAAGTCTGCCTTGTTTAACAAACTCTCTTTCATCCTATAACTATTTCTCATTCTTTCCACCTTCAAATGTTTACTGAGATATAGCTTTCTCCTAAAAAATCACTAGATCCTAAATCCTAAAAAATTGGGTACTCTAAAATTGACTTTTTTGGGGGGATGATGGAGTATACATAAACATGAGAAAAAAATTGGACAAACTTCAGGCTTTTTTCAAAAGATGAAAGAGTTGGACCAGAGGACTTCCAAGGTTCCTTCAATATCTAAATCTATGATGCTATCATAAAGGTAAGTTTCTGTCCAAACCCCAATTAATGTTATTATAAAAGGTTGACAGCTGGATTGAACCAATAAATTACTCAAATATATAATCCAAGTATGAATAGACCCTTAATCAATTTGAGAGGAGTTAAGTGTTTGGATCATTAGATGAAAGCAAAGCTGCCACACAGGAAATATCTTATGAGTGGCTAAAAGAATGAGACACAATTCTGGTATTATGTAGAAAATAGAAAACCAGTTCAAATGGCATATTCCAGAAGAAGTCCTGTTAAGCTGTGAAGGATCCTTTGTTGAGAGACCAATTAGGGGACATGGGGTGGAAGAAAGGAGAAGAATTTGGTTTCTTTCTTCACTCTCCCCATTGACCAAATGATGACCACGTGAACTTCAAAATACTGGAAAACAAGAAGTTCCCACCCTCATTGGCACAAATGTCACTGGAACAGAAATAACTGATGACAACATATGACTCAGGAGCTGAGAGACAAAGAGAGGGACAGCAGCTTTAGGACTCTATAAGTGCAGCAACACAGAGAACTACATCCAGGGGGAACTTCATGAGGACTCTAGAAATGGAAAAAAGGCCTTCTCATAACTAAGAACTGGGGGGTTACCCTTGGCCTAAATGCTCTGTCTACATTTGAGCATGCTGTCTCAGTGAAATTGTATGTATAGGGAAAGAGTATTCCCTCTGTTTAGGGGAAAGCTTCTGGAACAACTGCCCTTGCTACACCTACTTTCTAAAAGTAACTTAGTGCTGGCTGATGATCTATAAGGCATACACCATGGGGACTGTGGATGGGGGCATTGTGAGCAAGCATACTAGAGATAGCTGCCCCTCAGTGTCATCCCTAGATCACTGCTGAGAGAGACAGTTAGCTTCCTTCTGGCAAGCCTGTCTATCAATACGAGTGGAAGCTAGAGAATTATCTCAGAGGGGGTTCCACACTATAACTCTGTGCTTACTAACTGGAATTACTTGGCTTAAAATTATTTAAACATTTTTCCCATTCAAAGTCAGATCTCTACTTCATAAATAACAAGGATTTGAAGAGAATGGAGTCAACTTCAAAAGAGGAGAGGTAGTTAATGAATAACGGTGGCAGAAGAAGGGTCTGAAAGTGACAACAAGGAAGAAGGAGGAAGGCAGCTCCTCCTCCTAGTCTTCTGTTCAGTGGTGTTTTCAGTGTAGTTTTTTTTTAAATGAAAAAACTCAGCTTAATAATTCTACATGATTCTATGTCGTTTGCTTCAAAATCCAAGATCCTTATCCCCCTGAAAACTTCAGACCTATGCTACTTAACCTGTTTTGAATGTCTACAAATATATTTTTGGTGCCCCTAAATATCCAAAAGCTCAAAGGATTAATCAGTTTTTGTTGTTCAGACTCATAAGATGTGAACAGATCAACCAAGTATCCACAATGACAGTTTAAGAGAAATCTTTTTAAAAATACACTGCACCAGGAGGTTTGAAATGAAGTAAAATTTCAAATATTAATTGGGAAAAGCTTAACTCTAAAAGGAATAGCTATTGATTAAAAAAAAGAGGCAGTGTATTGTTGTACAAAATGTTAGATTTGGAGTCCAAGGAGATATTTCAAATTTCTCGTGAACTACTTATTCAGTGTATGGTCTTAGTAAAGTCACTTAAATCCTCTGCACCTCATTTTCCTCCTTAGCAAAATAAAAGGGACTGTATTAGAGGATGTCTAAAGCCCCTTCCCACTCTAAAATGATGACACTATATAATGCTAGCTGCTAGCAGAAACATTTAGAAATGTAGTTTGTGATCTCAGACCTTTTATTGCCTTTACAATAAAAATAGAGTATATGTATGATCTACCTCATGTCATGAATATTTTCCTTAGATTATGTAGTCTATTGAAATAGTATAAAATAGTGGCTAGAATACTGAGCCTAAAGTCAAGAAGGCCTGGGTTCAAATCCTGTCCCTGACACTTAACAGCCATGTGATTGTGGAAAAGTCACAATCTAGCTGAGTTAATTCTTGAAAACTTGTGTGTTGAATTATAAACAGGTTGGATGAGCAGGTTCAGAGGTCTGCATATTTGTACACTATGGTATTTGTAAGGTTAAACAGCAATGTCAGGAAAATGCCTTCTTATTAAAGATAGAGAAAAAAGTCTTCTTTTTTCCCAAAAGGCAGATCATGTAAAAAGCTCCCCAATCTGGGGTAGGATTGTATGTTTTTAAAGTTAGTTAAATTTTGCAAAATGTTGATTTACCTATATGGAGGTGGTTTCCTACCTCTGTTGCTGTGTTTGGGACTGAAAATATTTCATTTCACATGAAAAGTTTTCAAAACAGTGCATGATGGGAAATCAAGAGTAGGGCAGTTTTACTTTAAGTACATTTCTAATAGTATTTTTTCTCATGAAAACTAGAAAATACGCTTCTCTCTTGAGCCAAATAGCTCAAAAATATCTGAACCTAATTAAGACATCAGAAATACATCATTTGGAGGGCAATTTGGAAGATGTAATAACTCCCACTGTGCTCCTTGTGCTGCTGTTTTCATAAGTTCTAAAAACACAATTTATTCCAAAAAGATTATTTCAAGTCAGAGCAAAGAGCAACTTATCCTAATTTCATTTTTTTCCATGCTTTTTTTTACATACCCTCCCTTCGTGACACCACACATCATTTAGTGTTGAAAATACCATTTATTATAGCTTGAGTTGCTTGTGCATAGCCACAAGGAGTATAATGAAGACACATAAAACATGAGAATCTGCATAATTAAAAGGTTTCTGAAAATTAAGGGGTCAGTGATTTTCTGGAGTGAAGGAAAAAATGCTGATTAAGCTCAATAATTCAAGTTATGGTTGTACATAGGGATGTCCTGGGACTAAAAAATCATGCCTATTAAAAGCACAGTAGTTGATCTTTAGGGATTTAAAATCCTTGCTTCAAGTCCAAACGTCCACCTGGGTCCACTGATGTATTGTAATTCCCATTTTAGAGACAAATTTTCATGGCTGATCCATTCTTGGTACTTATGTAATACTCCCTAGCTTAGAAGCCAACTCAGAAAGTACCAAACACTCCCTTAGCAAATTACGGATCATTGCCCTTATCTTCTAAAGTTCACAGAAAATGGCAGCATCTTTGAACAATTCTAGGGCTTTCTTCCTTTGGTTAGGATATGAACATTTTTAAACATTTTATATAATTGATAAAGAGGTTTAGGGCTATTTCTAAATGTCTGTGGATGGGTTAGGCGTCTCAGTTATATTGATATGACTGTCCCATTAATATTTACCTGTGTAACTCCAGCTCCAATACCCTTTCCTACAGATATGTTGCTACTGGAGCTTTAAGAGGTTTAGGCTCTTTAAACAGGGACCAACTGACATTCCCTGAGTAATCATTAAGGAGTATGTGAGTTATAACTTTAATCTATGAAGAGTCTTTGAGAAAACAAAGAGTTCTAACTGTCATCTTTAAAGACACTTGGCAGGTTAACTGACATTCTTAATAGACTGTTTCCTGTCATGGTTGGAAAAAGATGGCCAGAGGATAGAGAAAAACAAAACAAAAAAAACTTACTCCCTGAGAAAACTGATTTTAACCCTTTTGTTGCTTAAAGAAATGATTTCTGATAGAATTGGCTTGCAATCTTGAGACTTGAATAGTAGGAATGTGTTCCAGAAGTGAGAAGTCAGAAAATTTGATAGAATGCCAGCTATGATATTTCCCATAGCTAAAACATTCTGAATAATTATGTCATTGTGTTGTTATTGATTACATTGTTAATAAATTGTAGAGTCAGTAATTTTTATGTTTACTTAAACCTGAGAGATAGATAGATGGTACACATACACATCTCTATATATACACATACACACAAATGTGTGTGTGTGTGCATGTGTGTGTGTGTGTGTGTGTGTGTGTGGAGAGAGAGAGAAAGACAGAGAGAGAGAGAGAGAGAGAGAGAGAGATTAATTTTGAGCATAAATTGAAGAGAGAGATGAGCAAATGATTATAGGAAAAGATCTTTCTTCAGTTCATTAAATAAATATCATTTAATAATCCAGGGTAGAAACTCAGAGGTAACTCTTTAGTGACAAAGATTTTGCAATTCTAGGAATTAATAAGGTATTAAATACTCAAACATAACCCTAGATTACTTTAGAACTTGGCAAGTTGAGAATGAATATGATAGTCAAGTAGCAGGCCAAAGTATAATCAACCCATATAGGAATTCTTCCTCATGGGAAATTTAATGAACCATAGCCTGATGTCACATCTTGAGGCTTGCACAGAAAATTTTAAAAGAGTGGAATCAGGAGAAATGCTAGGTTTCAAAATATTCCAGAATTAGGGAGTTTTATCTTTTATCTTTCTTTCCCACCTAGCTGTTTAAAGGAAGGAAGACATTCTGCAATCCTCTGGGTCAAAGGAGTTCTAGGCCCTCTTGACCCAGGCTGACATCAGGCCCACCAATATGGACCTCTATTCTTTGACTCTTTGTTTTTGCTTATTTCTGCTCTTAGGTGAGAATTTTGAAGACAGAAGAATCTTGTGAAACTCAAAAGTTTGGAGGACCAAAGATCCAGAGCCTGAAGAGGGAATTGCAGACCCAGCCTAGCAGTTCATTGACCCAGCAGCTGAGACCTATCCTGATGTAAATTAAGAATTCACACAGTGGTCATGTCCAATGCAGAATTGAACTTGGTGGGGAAACTGTAGCAAACTGCTCTAAGTTTGAGCCCTTTCTTTCCATAGATATAGGTGGTGTAAGAGAAAATGCATCTCAATTCAGAGGAATATATTTGTACTTATATTGTTGTTATATCTTCTCAGTAAATAGTCCTGTGTAAATGCTAATTGATATTAACAGGTTAAGTGAACCTGGGGTTTACTCAATACATGTAGTTTACACTTAATAAATATTTGCTGAATTGGTTCACCTCTCTAGGAAAGCACTCTTTGTCTTATACCCTGTGTTGTTCCTCTGACAACAGCAAGCACTTGTAGTGACTATATACATAATAACATACACATATATTGTCCTTTTTATACCACACTTGATATTAATATAATCAGTGTAATTAATCAAAGTTTCATCTATTATTATCTTTTAGGATGTCTTTTATAACTTTTTTTTTGGCAGGACAATGGGGGTTAAGTGACTTGCCCAAGCTAGTATATGTGTCAAGTATCTGAGGCCGAATTTGAACTCAGGTCCTCCTGACTCCAGGGCCGGTGCTCTACTCACTGCACCACCTAGCTGCCCCTGCCTTTTATAACTTTGACATGGGGGTTGATGATACCTTGCTTGAGGAAAGTCTTTAAAGTGATATTTTGCTCTACTAAATCAAATGCTTTTTTTTTTTGAGGGAACCTACATGGTAGTGTAAAAGGAAAAATTACAGCAATACTCTCATCACCACCCTCCCCCCCAAAAAAATTCCTCCAAATAGATCTAGAAAATTTACCAGGCTGAATCCTGATGGGTAAATCCAAGAAAAAAAAACACAGTGAGTTATTTTTTTTCCCCCAGCCCAGGTCCTCTTAGAAAGAAAGAAAGGTCTACGGACCCTGGGCATGGATTCTGGCTCAGAGAGGCACAGAGGGCATTCCAGTACTAGGAAAGATGGTGTAGGCACGAGACCCCTGCTGAAGCACCATGGGCTTGTGGAAGCTTTGTCTCCCGCTACCCAGTCCCAAGTTACAGGCACAGGGAAGACCAAAGAAAGGACCTGTGCCCAGCAGTAGCATTCTGAGATAAGAGGCAGTAGCAAGTCTTGGACTGTATACAGAGCAAGGAGGCAATTCTAAAGCAAGCAGTGGTGGAGTGGCTCAGATCCCAGGAAAAAAGAAGGGTCTCAGTTCCCTCTTTTAGCTGAACCTGAAGCCTGCAAAGGGATAGGAATCTTAGACTAAAGAGAAGCCAAAGATCTGTTACTCTGAGTCAGTAGAGTTTTCCAACTGGATGATAGGGACTGAGTCCAATAATAGTGCACACTGACATAGATCCAACCCAAGATCAAGAATATAGAGAATTCAGACCATTAGGACAGCATTTAGACTTTGCCTTGAATCAGACCAACTTGGGAACACTGAAAATCTTGCAGGTCCCCCGTCTGAGCAGTTCTCTAAGATTTTGGAAGAATATAACACAATATCTTCAATAAAACTGTACCAGGACCAGTCCAGACCTTCATTCTAAGAAAACACAGATCCTGACCCTAAAATCAAGCCCAAACTTGGAAAGTAATCTGGAAGAATAAGCAAACAAAAAAAAATCATGCCATAACAAACTACTATGGTGACAGGGATACTTAAGATACAAACCCAGAAGAAAAGAATGACTCCAAAATATCTACAAGCCAATCCTCAAAGAAAAATACTGCCTAGGCACAAATTGAATTAGAATTCCAGAAGAGATGAAGAAAACATCTTGGTACATATTAATAGTGTGGCAAAAGAGGTACAAAACTTTGCCCAAGTAACAAGCTCCCTAAAAATTAGAATGGACCAAAAAGAAGCCAATGATTCCATGAGAAACAAATATTTAAACAAAGTCAAAAGACTGGGAAAAAAGAAAATAATAATAGTATCTCATAGCAAAAACAACTGACCTGGTAAATAGATCGAGGAGAAAAAATTAAGAATCATTCAATTGCCTCAAAATCATATCCAAAATATCCTAGAAATCATATTTCAAAAACTCTTAAAAGAAAATTACCCATATCTCTTAGAACCAGAGAGCAAAGTGGAAATAGAAAAAAAAATTGCCAGTCACATCCTGAAAAATCTCCAAAGTGAAAACTTCCAGGAATGTCAGAGCTAAAATTTAAAGCTTCCAAGTCAAAGCAATTACTGCAAACAGAAAGAAAGAATTCAAGTATCCATGAGACACAGTCAGAATCACACATGATTTAGTAGCCACCACTACTTACTAATGGAGAATTGAGAGACTCAAAGTAGAGGATCACACAGATATACATACATGATATTCTTTTTTTTATTTAGTGTTGAAATTTGTTTAGCTTGAGTATATATGTTTGCAACAAGAAGCTTTTTTTTCCCTTTTATCCTCAATTTTGGTGGGGATAGAATGGAAGGGAGAGAGGGTAGAATTTTGCTGATTGAAAAATAAAACAAAATTTAATTGAAGAGCAAATAATGCTTTTTGGGGGGCAACTTAATAGAAATGCAATGACATTTTGTATTCCCTACATCTATTAATCAGTTTTGTCATGATAAACATATGGCTTTTCATGGTATACTGTTTGTAAAATCTTGCCTGTTCTCTTCAAATACTCTGTAGGCCAATAATGTTTGTTAGATTGATTATTCTCAGAAATATTTTGAATAAAATGTAAAAATAGATATATTAGTGAGTAATTGAGACTGTCTGGGTTGCCTTCGTTTGTAATTGAGTGTGCAAGTTTTTCCATGTCCTTTATATTTTCCTTTTTCATATATCTCAAAACTCAGTCTTTCAAAATTTCATTGGTCTTTGAGGTTCTACCTCATACCTATTGGATTTGCAAAGTTGATACAAAAGGAAAATGACAAATTCTAGAAGAGATAGGGGGAAAACAGGTGCATCTGACAGTCAGGGTTGTGCTAGTAAATGTTTAACAATGGACTATCTGAGAAAACTAGCCAACAACTTTGTGTGGGACACACTTTAACATTTTTTCCATCAGTTCCTTAAGTCTAAAGAAGACAATCCATGTAATATTTTTTAAAAGCCCAGGTTTGTACTGTTTGCCAGTTTCTGAGATATAAATGCTTCTGCCGAAAAAATTAACAATCGGCTGCAATGAGATGATCAACCAGACTCCAGCATACCCCTAGACAAATGTATTTTTGTACTTGACTAATGTAAGAATTTGTTTTGGTTTACTATGCATATTTGCTACAAGGGTTTTGTCTTTCTTTTTTTTCCCAAAAGGGATAAAGTGGTAGAAGGGAGAGAAAATATATTTCTAATAACTAAAAAAAAATAAATTTTAAAAATAAAATGTTATTGCCTCTAGCACAGACTTTTAAGTACTGGTATATTCCAGCTGCTTTTCCCATCATTGTTGTTATAGTACTACATCCATTTCCTCTAATATCATATCTAGAGTGATGAAAAGAGTTTGTTATAAAAATATTTACAATGTTTATTGTTTTCATTTCAGTCATACTCAAATATCCTTGGGATAACCTTGCTCTGTTGGTTCTCAACAAACTTCCTTTAAACCTGTTTTACTCATTACTTTTTTCTCTGATTTATGAGGGAATATGGTTCATAATCTTCCCCCATATTTCTTCATAAGATTTTACAAATGAGTTTATATTCTCCATCTTTGGCAGCCTCCTTTCTTTCCTTGAAAAGACCAAGTGTTTGCTGGTTGAGTCAGTCTCACAGTTTTAGTTCTCTTCATCATGACAATTGATTTAGCTTGGTTAAACTTCAATATGAAAATGCTATTCATAATGTGGATGTCTTTCTCTATCTATTTTTCTTTTTTATGTGCATAACTGGTTTAACCAGTTCAAGATGGAACTGTTTTAATTAAACATTGTATATTTTTGTCTTATTTGTGTTAATTTTGGACTTTGTTCAAGCAGACTGTTATGACTAAATACAAAGAGCTGATTAAAAATGACTCCCATATCAGTAATAAGTTGTTTCTTATCTTTTAAAATACAATCAGTATCACTTTTTATGATATTTGGTGTTCCAATGTTTCCAATTATTTCCTTAAAGTGTTTGTGATATATATGTGTGTGTCATATATATATATATATATATATATATATATATATATATATATATGTATATATATATATATGTTTGTGAGGTATATATATATATCTGTATATATATATATGTTTGTGAGGTATATATATATATATATATATATATACACATATACATATACGTATATATGTTTATACGTAGACCTCACTATAGTCTACAAACTCTTGGTCTCTCTCATTCCTTACTACAGAATCACATTTTCCCAAATATTTTTCTGAAGTCAACAATATTAAAGAACATATTAATTAAATTTGGAGGGAGGATCTTATCAAGTGATTTATAGTATTTGCCAAGTTTTTTGTTGTATAGTAAAATCTATTTTTTATTTCCATTTCTCCTTTTATTTGTCATTTGGAAAACTTTCCAAAAGTGTTTTTTTTAAATACTTACTTCTGAGAACTGCCCATATCATTTGACCATTTATCTATTAAGCTTCTAGCCCTTTTTGCCCCACAACGTTCTCCTTGGGAAGCAGAATATAGATTAATCATTCTATGATCCTATGCCTCTAATAAAGACAGAGATGCATTTTTTCACATCTTTGTTTTTCTCAACATTGATCTAAAGAAAGTCCTTGGTGCTTTCATGTATATAATACACACACACACACACACACACACACACACACACACATGTAACAACAACAACAATAAGATGTGGAAGATTCACCATCGTAAATCAATGAGAGGTCCAGCATAATGCTATATATCTCAGTCTCAGGCAAAATGTGCTGCTTATACTTCAAAACATGGCTGAGGCACCAACATCCCTCCCACTGGCACAATATTTCCCACGTATTGACATGTTGCTCAGCTCAAATAAACTAAAACCGTAACTAAAAGAAAAATTTAGCCTCATGTATCAAATTGGGAAGCTAGTGTTATGTAATGATAACAAACATGACAAACAAGTCTCAGTTATACTGGAATAGATAATTCAATTTAGGTATTATCCATATCTCTTGTTTCTTATTCCTGCAGCTTTTTAAAAAATCATTTTTCTCATCATTAAAATGCCACAAGAAAATTGCAGAAAAAAAATGGTGAAAGATAAAAATTCAGATTAGTCCTTTTTATTCCAACTTTGCTGTGTTAATAAATATTTTGTCAGTGAAGGAACTGAAAACAACTAAAATGGGCTTTTTATATTGCATTCATATTTAATCCATGTGACAGTTATATAAATGTAAAAATGACTATCATTATTTTTATTATATTGAGAAGCAGCTTGCCATAGTTTATAAAGAACTGACCTCAGAGTCAGGAAGATCTGAATTCAAATCATACCTCCAAGAAATATTGACTATGCGATGACCAGCAGCAAATACCATGATCTCTCAGTCACTTCAACAATTCTCAAAGAATTACAAATTGTAGAACAGTTGGAAATCTGCCTTGGTAGAGAAAGTTTCCATGCTATGACTTCTCTGCATTGATGAAATCATGGGTCTGGGCTATGACACCATATTCTTTCATGAGAAGCAGTTTAATGGAAAGGGCATTAACCTGGAAAGCTGGATTCAGAACCCAATGAACTTCTGATTTCTGGTTTCCTCTTCTGTAAAATGAGGGAAACATTGCCTTACCTGTACTACCAGACTTAGCATGAGGAATGAGTTTGGGACATTTTAAAATTCTATATGAGTTGTTGCTTTTTTCATTTCAAGGCATCTCTACAAATATAGTGGATTATTACATTAATCACAAATGTAATTTCAAAATTATTCTTTTATTTCAGATAAAGTTTCCAGGAATTGGTGGAAATATATGAAACTCAAATGAAGAGAGATCTGAAATGACCTTGAACAACAAAATGCATACTTAAAACACATTATCAAACTTCCAGAGAAGCATTATTTTTTCCCCTCTTAGTATGCTCTTCATAAATATAGTATCCTCTTAGTCATTCAGAGGTTCTCAAACTTATTTGACCTATCAACCCCTTTTTAAAAAATTACTCAGTAGCTTCCTGAAAATCTACTTTAACCCTTTAATGCTTTTTTAAAAAATTTGCATTATTTTTTTAAAAATAACATTTTTAATGACAAATCTTAAATTTAATAATTTATTGTAAATTTGTGGGGCTTTTTTCCTGCATTGAAATTTTGATGATGCAATATTGCATCATGTACTTGTATAGTATCATACTGCAAACAAGTCGTTACACGTACATATTCCTGGCAATGCATGCTAGACTTCCCAATGATGCATGACGTGTGCTCACCTGCCAACACTTGTTTGTTAAGACTTGTCAGCAGACTTGACCTCTGTTTGGCTATAACTTGAATTTTGTGTGTTTACTTGGAAAATAATGTAATCACTACAACTTTAACTCTGTTACACAACAGAAGAAACATGTATGAACAGTTTTTCAAAATTATCTTCTATTCTTTCCTAATGCTTCCACCACTCCTTATTTTTATTTAATGACCCCAATTGCACCCAAAGCTACTACCACCCCCCTGGACTATTTCAGCACCCCCCAAGGGGGTGATAGCACCTACTTTGGGAACCTCTGGCCCTGGTGTCATAGAACATACCTTAAAATCCGGTTTCTTAAAATTGGAATCTCCTCTTATACATCCTCAATTTTAATTTCCTAAGGTATAATCATGAAATAAACAAAAATATGCCAGAACATGTACATGTTAAGGCTTTGTGATTTAAAAAATCATTCACTTTCTATAGCCTTGCTAGTGAAAAAATGGAAACTTTTTTACAGGTAGGCAAGGTATAACACAAACTTTAGCAGCATGTGCAGTAAAAAAAAAATTAAATAAGTCCAAATGAATCTAAAAATAAATTAAAATTTAGTCATTTAGTTTTGATCTACTAAGTCTCAAGAGAAAATATGATTTAGTGGCCTTGGAGTTAGGAAGTCTAGACTTGAGTATTGCTTCTGAAAAAGGCAGCTAGGTGGTGCAGTGGATAGAGTGCTTGGCCTGGAGTCAGGAAGCCTTATCTTGGTGAGCTCAAATCAGGCCTCAAATACTTAGTAGCTATGTGACCTTGGGCAAGTCATTTAGCTCATTTTGCCTCAGTTTCTTCATCTGTAAAATGAACTAAACTATCTTCACTTTAAAAATGTGGTTGTGAAGAGTTGTATGTGATTTAAACAACTGAACACCAGTATTTGAAACATACTGTCTGGGAGACCCTGGAAAGGTGACTTAATCTCCCAATCTTCTAGGTAACTCTCCACGACACTATTGTCTTTGAGAAAAGGTGCTGACTGGTCTGGGTAGATAGAGGTCCCTCAACCAGGAGCTCCCTATATCAATAAAATCCCAGGCCCAGTCCTTATCCCTATCAAGTTTTGTATTAGCAAGGCAATAAACACAACATCAACAATGATTGCAAATATGGCTATATAATTCTATATTACAAAATATGAGAGATTCTCCATACAGAAGGTAAAAAAAAACATTTATCCAGACACCAGATAACCAAATCCCATAACCAATAAGTCCAACCCATCCAAGCAGCAACCAGCTCCTAAAACCATTAAGCCCACTTTATCATAATAGCAAGGAACTTAAAACACAATATCGCAGCATGGAGCCTTGCCATCTCAAAGCCATCTGATCCCCTGATGAGGCCTTCCCACAATCACACTCACAGCACAGCCACCACTTTTGCTCTCTCCCTCAGTTCTAACTGCCCTCTCCCTGAGCATTTCCTGTGACATACTTTCCTTTTCCTCTCAGCAAGCTCCTCCCACCACATGTGACTTAGGCTTTCTGTGATGTAAGCAGGTCACATGGTTTTTTAATGGGTGGGAAATATCTTCAAATCTAAATTGTCATTACAAGTTTACAAGAGAAATTAGTGCTATTAACTTAATGCTACTATCTTAGTAAACTTAGAAAAAATAATTTCTCAATCATGACATTCAAAAGAGAAAAAACTAAGCAATTCATTTTAGTAATGTTTATCATTTTTATAATGTCAGATTATCAACTGATAAGACATTAGATTTTTATCATAGAATAATAGATTTAAAGCTGGTGGCACCTTAGAGACCATCAAGACCCCTTGCTTCATTTATACATGAGGAAGCTAAGGATCATACAGGTAGTAAATACCTGAGGTAAGGATTTGAAATTAGGTCTTCCTGACTCCAACCCCAGCACACTATCCACCCTGGCTAACTTGATAGTCTATCAAACTATCATGTGACTTTTTAAAATTCAAATTTACAGAATTTGAGAGTTGGAAGGGCCATTCATAGCTCATTCACAAAACAAATCCTCACAATAACATAAGCAGTAAATGGTCATTCAGCTTCTGCCTGAAGACCTCCAAGAAATGGAGGAAACCCTTTCAAAACCCAACTCAAATATCACTTCATGAAGCCTTTCCTGCTTAGTGACTCAAGCCCAAATCACTACAGATTTATTTTTTATATGTAGCCTATATTTTCTTGTTGTTCAGTTATTTTTAGCTGTATTTGACTCTTTCTGACCCTGTTTGGGGTTTTCTTGGCAGAGATGCTGGAGTGGTTTGCTATTTTCTTCTCCAGCTCATTTTATAGATGAAGAACTGAGGTAAAGATGGTTAAATGATTTTCGCAGTCAGACAGCTAGTAAGTTTCTGAGGCCAGATTTGAATTCAGAAAAAAAGAGTCTTTTTGACTCGAGGCTGGGTACTCTATCCACTGAACCATCTAGCTGTGCCCAAAGCCTATATTTATTCATCTCTGAACATATTTATTGTATCCCCTCTGTAGAATGTAAGCTCCTTGAAGGCACAGAATCTCCCTTTTGTATTTATATACCCTCTGCCTAGCACATGACAGGTACTTAATAAACCTTTATTGGCTGCAAAAACAACAGTGGAATTTGGGGCATTTGGCCTTGTTGACAACAGATAATTTCACTCATTAATCTCATGCCATGGGCAAGAGAACCAAGAAAAGTTACAGTTGTGTTGTAATAAAAGGTCCATTAAAACTTTAACAACATAAAGATATTAAAGGAAAAATTCAAATGAAGAAAACTTCACCTTTTGGAGGACCTCAGGCTTCTAATTTTAATGGTATGAATAACAACATAATTACCACTAACCAGAAAGAAGGATATATGTGAAGAGGAAAGGGGACAATGAACGGGTGGATAATTTTAATTCAGCAGTTGTTTGGTTCAATAACGAGTTCAACAGCTGTCTATAGTCAGTGTGATTTCATTGACAAATTTGAGGTGTAATTGTGACTGCTGAGTTGACCTTGAGGTAAATGTGTTGGCCTCATTTTCTTAGTTGAGAAGGGGACTGGCTTTTTAAAATGGTAATTGTATTCTCAACTAGAAAAGGAACTAGCAAAGTTAAAATTTCATCTTTGTTCCTCCCACAATAAAAAGAAAAGAAAAAAAACCCATGAGGGTAAGGATCATAACTCCTATTTCTTGATATCCTTAGAACTTGGTGAATGAGAGCTTTTTTACAGTGAATAAATTTATCGTATGTGGATCAAGTTAACTGGATGGATGTAGCTTAGATAATTCCAATTTTTTGGTGACATTCAAAGTATTATAGTGTGAAGCAAGCCAAAAGTAGGTCTCCCCATCAGGCTACATCATTGTGTTGATCTTGGCCAAACTGATGTCATAAAGCCTGTTTGATGTAATGATGAATGAAGAAAATGTAATATATATTCCTTTAAATTTTGTAAAGTGATTTCATACCAACTCTGTGAAGTAGATGGTGCAAGAGTTATTTTCTGGTTTTATAGATAAGAAAACTGAGCCTTGAGAGGCTGTGGCTTGACCATGGCCACACACCTACTAAGTATCTGACTTAGGATTTGAATCTGCACTCTATCCACTATACCACTCTGACTTTTAAGATGTACTAGTCAAGTCACACCAGCACACAAATATTCCTCTTCCTGTTTTTGAACTAATTCCTCTTTTTAGAACAATCTCCCTAATGGAAGAAAGATGTGGAATAATCATGTTATGGAGTGGGGAATTGTAGAAGAGTGAGAGTGATGGACCTGGGATTCTAGAAAACCCAATCTGCTGCAGGTTCCCCTCCATTCACCCTTGGGTGACTAAATACATCAATAGAGTGAGGAGTGGTACAACCAGATTTTATTTGAAGATCCTGAGACTCTAGAGGAAATCTACAATCTCTGGCCATGGAAATTGGTCTTGTATGGTCAGTCCCACTCTGCTTGTACTACGTAAGAGGAAATAAGGGATACAAAGATCAAAAGGGAGGTAGGGGATCTAAATTGGGCAATACGTTACACCACAAGAATTTAAAGAACTTGAACTTCTCCAAATAGTTTGAGAGGAAAGAGGAGGGCCACATGCAAAATGCTCTTGGAAAGATTATAGAAAATGTCAGCTACCTGGTTCAAGAGTCACATAGAATAAATAGTTTCATATTTCCACTAGTCATTCCAGTGTCATCACCCTAATCTTTAAGGATTCTTCATTAGCTCAACCAAAGCATATACTGAACCAAAGGTAACAAGGGTTTACAAATTTATTCTCCCAGATGATGACTGTAGCTTTGTGCTGCAGGTTGGCCCTACCCATGAAGCCAAAAAGCCAAGGACACAAGTAACACTGAGTAATGTAAAGTACATCTTCATCACTGAAAACAGAAACTAAATGTCAATGAGCTAGTAGAATGCAAATGGCATACTTTCCTTATGGGGGCTTGCCTTTGAATATACTTCTCCCCTCCCACAAGAAGCAGTTGGGAGGTCCCTACTAGACAGAAAACTGAGTTACAAAGGATTTTTTTTTGTCTGCACCTGACTCAGTGCCCAAAAACACAAGGAGAGAAGAACAAAATCTGGAGTCCTAAAAGCTTTCACATAATGATTGACTCTTTTGCATGTCTCACATTGAACAATATAAAGTGAATAAGTTATAAGTCCTAAATGTCTTTGTCTGTGAGTTCTGTGGGTTGAAAGAGTGGTCATGAGAGATAGGGAGGCTAAACAAACATGTCTCTTTGGTAGAAATCCTAGATTCAGAA